>NC_056739.1:33433367-33558367 GCF_019279795.1 Protopterus annectens
TGCCTGCTGCATCGGGATTCATGGTTGGGAATGCTTCTACCCATTATGATTATATATATGTGTAATCACTAAACAGTATTTGTTCCCTTCACATTTATTCAGATGTATGAACTCCATACAAATAGTACGGAACAGTTATGGTGGTGTAGGTAAACTCACTCCCTTCGGTTTAAATGCTCCCTGTGCATGATATCTACTGAAAATGTGACACGCTGCTCATGATGTTTGTATGTGGTTCATAATTCTGTATGTTAGGGGTATTCTGTTAACCAAATGTACCATCCCCCCTGTTGAGACATGTCTCTACCCATGGCTCCACAAAGCCGCATATCTGAATACATTAGACGTTAATATTGGCTTTATCACTGTGGATATGTGCAGTCCGTGTTCAGGGATTGCTCCTCGTCATACCCACGTCGGCTTTTCTGCTTTCGTAGTTGATGTTTGCATTGTTTGTAAAATTTCTACATTTAAACAGTCTGAGGTTTGTCATTCCTCATTCACACAAACACTTTCCAACTGTGAGGCTGCTTGTTTTGCAGATGCATGAGCTCATGCCTTACCTTTCCTACTGTTATCCTGTTGCTTTCTATGACTTGCACATTTACAATTACCTAGTTTAGTGGGTAACTGAATGGAGTCTAATGCATTCAAGATCAATTGCGCATGATTAATCGGTTTACCGGTGGATGTTATCATTCCCCTATTCTTCCACTGCTGCTCATAAACATGCACTGTACAGACAACATACTGACTATCGGGACATATGTCCACACATCAGTTTTCCACTACAGTACAAGCACGTGTTAAAGCTATCTATTCTGCTGCTTGAGCAGACACGTTATGCTGCAGGGTTTGGCCGTCTACAATCTCATTATCAATAACTACTGCATACCCTACTTGATTCGTTCCTGTTGGACTCTGTCTACAGTGATCCGTACACATTAATTGTCACCTCTGCATCATCTAAGGGTATATCAGTGATATCATGTCTGTGTGTAGTTACTTAATCCATTTCGTATAGGCAACTGTGTGGTGTGCCATACACAGGTGTCGGACGTGACATTGATAGGTTTCATGTTGTACAACGTTCAATCACCATATGAAGTTGACTCAGTGGTATGGTCAAACAAGACAAATGTCTAGCATGGGTCAGGAATGCTATCTTCTCTTGCAGCAGACTGATCGCAACTGCATGACACATTCTCACAGTGAGAGGGTGGTCTAGTAACATTAAGGCCTGGGCCTGTACTGCCATGGGTGCTACAACAACTGCCTGTACACAATGTGGCACTGACCATGCCACAGTGTCCAACTGCAATGAGTAGTGAGCTATGTAGCGTTGCTTACTTCCATGCTGTTGCATCAAGACTGACGTCATATATCTCCGCTTACAATCTACAGTCTGACAACATGTGTTATGATTATTCAGGAGACCTGCTACAGATGTTGAAGCTATCAATCGTTCTAGTCTGCAGAAAGCTGTTTCTGCTACTGTAATCAAGTGTAGTATGTGTTGTGCTGCCATAGGTGTATTAAAGATTAAGGCAGACAATACAGCGGATTCCAAAGCATTGTTTGGTAACCAGCTTTGACAAATGTTAGTCGGCCCAGACAGGACTTCATTCCCTTCTTGTTAGTTGGCTTGTGTGCTTATGAAATTGCTACCGTCCTATCGTAATGTGATGTTCTACCCTACTTGGATACCACATATCCCAGGTACTTGACCTGTATTCTCTGTAGTTGCAATTTATGCTTGCTTACTTTATGTCCCTGTTCTGCTGAATATCTGAATAATGCTATTGTATCTTCCATACATTGCTGCTGGGTAGGGGCCGCAAGCAGAGTATCATCCACATAAAGTAGAACTTGACTGGCCCCGGGTGGAGTTAACACCGGAATGTAGCTAGCCATCTCCTGTGGGAATATCGTTGTACTTTCACAGTATCCCCGCGATAGCCGGGCATGGCTGTATCTGTTACCCTGAATGTACATACAAAGCAATACGGACTATCTGGATGTATAGGTATTGCAAAGGAAGCATAGCTTATATGTACCAGGGTAAGATACTTCTGTGGCGTGTTCATAGCATTGAATATAGTGTGTGGGTCTGGCACCATCGCTACCCTAAGTATTATTACATGATTTACAGCTTGTACATACTGTACCATCCGCCATTCCCCCTTTGTTTTCCGATCAGAAGATACAGGGTATTGCATGGTGAATAGCGATTACTTTGTAGATGGGGAATTCCCTCTGTGACTTTACAGATATCTTCTGGTGTCCACGGTCTATACACTAGGGGGGTTGGGTCCTGGCCTTCCTGTCCTGCATGAGGGTTCGGTACTTCAATTAATTGACAGATATCCTCACTCTGTTCTAGTGACTGTCTTCTTACTCGGGTGTTCCTAGGTATGTTACGAGTTCGGGATGTGGTTTCAATAGCTTCTGTTACATTTGGTCATTGTGCTACCTCTGTTGCCACAGGATAACGTGTGGGGACTAGCCTGCCCTCCCGCTTCATATCCTGGATGTGGTATCGGAGGTGGTAGGGTGTTGTGGGGGGGGGGGCTATCGGTACTACTGTATTATGATCTTCTCTGTGTACATATGATGCTTTGACATTTGTAGTGTTCTGTTCCCTTCAGTTCACTACCTCAATCCACCTATGTGCATGACGGATACCCAATTGTCGCTGTTTTGTCGCCTGCACATCTTAGGGCTGCCACCTTTTCAAATGCACAATGTGGGACATTAGTGTTCGGAACGTGTAATTTTCCAGGAAAAAGCATACCCACGGCCAGTACATAGGACAGGATTTCACTTTTTGCCAGGGGAGCGACCAATTGTTGTAGCATTTCAGTTGCTTATTCTGTTTATTATGATATTTTGTTGTTCCAGATACAAAATTACTGTTTTATGCTACCATTTTGAAATATATCTGGGAAATGTTTGTCCTGAGATATCAGGACATTTGCCATTTGTTCGGTTTGTTTGCAGGACACAACTGGCCAAAGAAGGACTGTCCCTCTCAGGGTGGAACAGGTGTTTACCGTGGAACATGTGTCATTTTTAAGTCCTCATCTGTGTTTTGCTGCTGTGCGCCCCTGGCTGAGCGCCTACACCTTTCACTCTTTCTTCCTGGCTAGCCCCTAGTGTGTGTGGCCTGGTGGACACCTACTCTAAAGGAAATATTCTACACTCCCAGCCAATTGCTCTAGCAACTCCATCAAACCTTGCTGCCTCCACAAAGCTTCTCCCTGAGTTAATGAAACTCTTTCTTCCTGGCTAGCCCCTAGTGTGTGTGGCCTGGTGGACACCTACTCTAAAGGAAATATTCTACACTCCCAGCCAATTGCTCTAGCAACTCCATCAAACCTTGCTGCCTCCACAAAGCTTCTCCCTGAGTTAATGAAACTCTTTCTTCCTGGCTAGCCCCTAGTGTGTGTGGCCTGGTGGACACCTACTCTAAAGGAAATATTCTACACTCCCAGCCAATTGCTCTAGCAACTCCATCAAACCTTGCTGCCTCCACAAAGCTTCTCCCTGAGTTAATGAAACTCTTTCTTCCTGGCTAGCCCCTAGTGTGTGTGGCCTGGTGGACACCTACTCTAAAGGAAATATTCTACACTCCCAGCCAATTGCTCTAGCAACTCCATCAAACCTTGCTGCCTCCACAAAGCTTCTCCTGAGTTAATGAAACTCTTTCTTCCTGGCTAGCCCCTAGTGTGTGTGGCCTGGTGGACACCTACTCTAAAGGAAATATTCTACACTCCCAGCCAATTGCTCTAGCAACTCCATCAAACCTTGCTGCCTCCACAAAGCTTCTCCTGAGTTAATGAAAGTCACGTGATACTGTTACCAGACCTTGAACTATTAGTTTGTTTGCCCTGATAGGTACTTTGTCTGCTCTCTGCCAGGAAAGCCAGCAGCCTAACCCCCTTTGTCTTCTATCCTCTTCTTTCCCTCTGTGGGTTCCACAGGCTTGCTCCTTCCCCCTTCATTCTAACCCAGACCTGGATTCCCCCTGGTGTACCAAAGGCAATTTCCGCTTTTGTCCACTAGATGGCACCCTCCCCCCACTAATACCTAGTACTACTCACTCACTCCAGCTTTTTCTGTATACCCTTACTTTTCTCTTACTCTCTGCTACATTCTAACACTTCATACTATTACCTTCCTTTTTTCCTCTTACCACTTTCACACTCCTGCCCATTCCACGCCACTAATTCAAACTCCCCTCTACTTTCCTTCTGTTTCAACACCTCACTGATAGGTTTCTGATCCTCTTCTATGTGCTTTGGTTCTTCCCCGCTCCGTTCGCCCTGCGGGCTCACTCCGCTCCCCTCCCTGCCCCCAAATCCCACCCGCCCCCAGCATGCCTAGCTTTATCCCTATAATAGCCACTCCCCTTCATATCATACACCTATCACAATCCATATCCCTGGAAACACCCATTGCTTTTCCCGCTTTTTCTAACTCGCTGAGCTGAGTGAGTAAGTGAGTAAAAGTATTATTTTCTAATCAACATGAATATGGGAAAAATATCAATCCTGGGCCTTTTACTATCTCTGTTAGCTAGCTTATACCATATTAGTAAATATGAAGACCAACCATATATAGGTTACCACTTCCCCAAAAAGCAAACAACAGCATTAGGGTCTCAAATTGCACTTAAACTCCACTACCAACAGTCCAACCTTTTTAAAGCCAATATCATCCACTACCATCGAAGCAAAGTTAACCTCAACTATCATAAAAACAAGCAATCCCAGAAACTAGCACAAAAATTCAAAAAACTCCTAGAATACATCAGTAAAAATATCTCAAGGGCTGGAGATATCCACCCCAATCCTGGCCCTACATCAACAAGCAACCCTGTCTGTCCTATGAACCTCCCTAAGACATCCCACTTGCTACAAATTTTCCATCTGAATATTAGAAGTGTCAACAACAAAGTGCATAATTTACATGCACTCCTAGATGCTACCTACCAGATATAATGTGTCTAACTGAAACATGGCTAAAGCCAGAGATCAAAGACAATGAACTCATCCCACCTGGATATAATATATACAGGAATGATAGAAACAAAAAAGGTGGAGTCGCTGCACTCTTTAAAACTAACCTTAACGTTACCATTAATCCTACCCAACCACCGCAATTCTCTAATACTGAAATACTCGCCTTAAAGATTCACTTAAACAAAGAAAAAAGTATTAACCTAATTGTTTTATATATCCCCGAGAACAATGTCTATACATTGGAGAATATACTAAACTGGCTAATGAATAACTACCCACAAGAAACTATAATTATGAGTGATGTTAACATTGATTGGTACCTATGCTCTAATGATAATAACCCCACTAACATCAACCTTCATGGTTACTCACAAACGATTACTACATCCACCAGAATGGGAAACTCTAAACAAAAAGAAAGCATTCTTGATTGGATCCTTATAAACAGTCACCCTCACACATATCGTCCGAACCCTGCCTAATGAAATTAGTGACCACCTTATCACATATATTACTAAAAATAAACCAGACCACTCCACTGTCCCAGTCTTTAGATCTATAAGAAACAAAAAAAACTTTGACCTCATAAAATTTAAAAATGAGCTGCAATCCTGTAACTGGACACCACTCATATATCTTCCCCTAGATGAAGCAGTAGAACATTTCAATACCACCTTTCTATCCATACTAGCTACCCACCCCGCCAAAAGTCTCATCAAAACTAGCACAAAGATTGCCCGTGGCTCTCAACTGAATCTAAACTTAAAATAAAACTCAGAAATAAAGCTTGGAATACCTGGCGTACAACCAAAACAATCCTAGACCGTCCGAAATTCCAACAACTAAGAAATGCAACGAAAAAAGCCATAGTAGCTGACAAAAAAAACTTTTATTGTTTGTTACAGAATAAGCACCAAAATAACCCTCAGAAATTCTGGGCAGGCTTGAATAACCTTCTCCACCCAGGTAAATCATCCACTCCAACTCCTGAAACAGCAATGGATAAAGACCCCATAGAAATAGCCAATACCTTCAATATGTTCTTTACAAACATTACCAAAACCTTAGCCAACCAACTATCCTCTTGTAGCCAACCGATCATGGAAACACTACCACAACCTTTAAAGACCTTCTTCCTAAAAAGTGTCCCTACATCTTCAATAAGAGCCCTTTTACAAAAACTTAAACCATCTACCCCCTCTGCAGACCTACTCCCAGCAGAATACCTTCAAAAAGCTGCAGATGTTATAGCCTATCCAGTCTCTATCCTCATTAATCGAACTTTCTCAGAGTCAATAGTACCAACTTTATGGAAAGTATCCCATGTAATACCACTCCATAAAGGAGGGACATCCACTGAATTATCTAACTATAGGCCCATAGCGTTAATGTCCCCATTAGCCAAAATTATGGAAAGATGTATGCACAAACAGCTACTCCACTATCTTATCCATAACAACCTACTAGCCAACTCCCAGCATGGTTTCAGACCTAAACACAGTACCACAACTGCCCTTCTCTCCTTCACTGACACAATAAACCATAACCGTAATGACAAGAAAGTGTCCTCTGCCTTATTTCTAGACCTATCAAAAGCATTTGATATGGTCAACCATCAACTACTCATGGAAACCTTAAAAAACCTCTACCTGGATAACTTGACACTAGACTGGTTTAAAGCCTACCTCTCAGACAGGAAACAAGCAGTATTGTGGCAGAATACTCTCTCCACTTTACTACCAAATACCATTGGGGTCCCTCAAGGGTCCATTTTGGGGCCACTTCTTTTCTCGGTCTTCATTAATGACCTCCATACAGTCATTCCCGAGGCCACCTGTATTCAATATGGATGACTCAACACTGGTTTGTTCGGATACATCTCCAGACAGACTATTAACTAAAACCCAAAATTGCTTCACCAAAGTCGAAAACTGGCTATTAGGACGACAGTTAATCCTAAATCCTAAAAAAACTAAATTATTGATCTTTCAACCAACTCACAAAAATCACCTTATTGATGTCTCCATAACATCCAAAAATGGTACTATCATTTCCCCAGACCCCACACGAAATTGCTTGGAGTTACTATTGTTAATAAAATGAATTTCGACATACATATCAACCTGTCCATCAAGACTGTAAACAAAAATTAGGATCGCTCTATAGAATTAAAAACTTCCTAACACCAAGTACTAAAATCACCATTGCCCAAACACATTTGCTCTCCACCCTTCTTTATTCATCGGCAATATTCACCAATCTTAACAAAACCATACTTGATAAACTATCCAGCTCATATAATCATATAGCTAGATTTGCAGCAGGAACTCCATACAGGACCCATCACTGCACCAACCTCAAAAACCTAACATGGATTCAACTCCCCAACCTTGTTAGAATTACCCAACTTACTGAGGTATATAAAATTCTCAAAAACCCCAACAATTGTCCTTCACTTCAGAACCTAGTCCTTCTATACTCTAATCTTAACAGTCTACGTTCTGCAAACAGACCACTCATAAAGATGGTCAAAGCTTACAATACTGGAGGAGATGCACTCTTTCCAAACGCCGTTGGAAAAGTCTGGAACTCTCTTCCCACCAGTATTCTTTCCTCTACCTCTCTACCCCATTTCAAGAAACAACTGTTTCACCACTATCAGAAGCACTGGCTTTGCCAATGCTCATCTCCTGACTGACATTTCCTAGTCTCTATTATCTACCTGAATTGTTCATTGTCTTCATTTTTTTATTTCCTTATATGCATTGTTAACATATGAATTTTGCAACCTGATTGTTTGTTTGATATTTGACTGTTTCTCTCTCTGTAATATTATAATTTTGGAAATGTCTGTATTTTGTATAATGTTGGAGCTTTTCTCCCCGGGCCTCCGCTGAAAGAGGACATTGTATCCAGTCGGATTTTTTTCCCGGTTAACAAATGTAAAATAAAAAATAAAAAATAAATAAAAATAAAATCACATTTTCAGGGATTACAATGTTTCAGTAACGATATTTTGTGTAATATACCATCAATGTCGTATTTATTACCCCATTTTGCTGGATAACTCACATTATGTGCTCTCTGCGATTGCATATACTTCACGTCACCCATCAAACGCGGATCACATGATCTGTTTCTTCAATAATCTCCCATATCCTCTACACGACTGCTACGTACCCTTCTCTCATACCACGTGGTGTCTCCTTCCCTGTATCCACTGTAGTGTCTACAATGACTATTTACTCTGCTGTGTGTTCCCCTGACCTATGTTCAGATTTAACAGTATTTGGATAGGTCTTTGACCCGCTATCACAACTGTTAACAGAAACACAATGTAGTCTGGTCCCTGATCTACAATAGAGACAAAGAGGCAAACGCTCCTTACCTGAGCCTCCTGTTTAAGGCTGCACGATTTCTTTTTGGGATCCAGTTTTCCGCTTTTCAGCCACAGCTCAGACAGTAAACAGCCTCTTTACACACAACAATTCAGTCGGAGGTCTTTTCATTCAAGAAGAACCATTTAGGCAAATTCTCCTGCGTAGATGTCTAACCAGCCATGCACTCTGACCTGTAGCTTACCAAGGGAATTCCGGATTACAAGGATCACAATGTCAAATAAGTTGTTAAAACCAGACTGTAGTTATCAGTAGGCTTTTCTAAGTGACAGTCAATAACACAGGAGGCTCGGGTTCAGAAAGTTTTAGTAGTGTACACAGGCAGGCTAAATCATATACAGTCCAAGTATGAGAGTTTTGTCTGACTCTATACAGTAAGCAGTTTCTTTATATAGTGTTTACAATCAGCTTTTGCCCACCTTACTGACGTGTTCGGTCACAGGGCATTTCCATCACTATGGTCCACAATACTCTATACATACGTGGGTGCTGGGGTCGTGCTTTTAAAATGTTTTCCCATGAGAATAACACAGCCTTGCAAGGCACCTTGTCAATTACACTGTCCTTCTGTGATTGTAACTGTTTCAAGGACCCTAGACTGTTCCGATACAGTACTCAGTTAATTTCTTAATATGCTGCTTTGTCTCTCTGGTAAGGAGTTGTACTGTTATCTTCGATTGAGCTCACAAGGCCGTCCTCCTCAGAGGAAGGGGTGATGTTATGCATGTACATACATTTATTGTTCTGTAACCCAGCAGATAATTAATGCTGACAGACATAAGCCTGCTGTACTGGTTACTGCCAGGATCAGAATTCCATCACACTACAGCTTAGCTTCACCAATTACATGCAGGCTTACTTCTACTGTCATATTGTACGGTACAATTCAATGCATTATATAGTATTTCGAGTCTAAACTGGCACTTCATATGTGTTTCTATATATATTTTTCGAACAACATCCATCCGGCCATATGCATGTTGTTCCGTCCTTTACCTTGACCGAGTGTATTTGGCCATCCGGCAACGTTACTCTCCACATGTGATGTCCCACCTTCCCCTTCTTTGCCTGTAGCACCCTGTTAGGACGTCCTGTTTGATAGGCACGTGTTCCGCTATATGTGATCGACTTCACTGCATAGCTAAACATCGATGCGGTGGTTCAACAACCCGACTTGTCCACATGTGTACAGTTATGTGCACCGTGTCGTATGCAAACCTATATGGTTTCGACGGGTACATACCACATGCGGGATGTACACATTCTGCAGACACATTCACATGCAGCCATTTACATATCTGTACCTGAGGTGGGTTGGTGACATGTGGGGTACGTATTTGGCCGTGTGGCATTGCCTAATACAAACATCTTACCACATTTCAGGTATGCACATTGTGTGTGGGTGTATAGCTGCACACGGATGCTAGCAGGTTAGGGTGCACAGGTGTACATGGGTGGGACTGACATGTACAATGAGGCTTTTGTGTATTACATCTGAATGCATGGGTTCTGCTTCTGGATATTACACTTCAACATACGCCATCCAGTGTATGCGACAGAGACGTTGCTGGGTGTGGGATATGTTGCTATGCACATGTTTGCCTGTGTTTAAGGTATCTTGATTCCTTACTGTTGTTATGTTGACACAGCTACCCGGCTATGTACTCTCACAACTGCTTGTGACCATTATGGTTGGCACCTTTTCCAATGCCCATAGTGGGGCATGTTATGTGGAAACTTGAATTTGCAGGACTACACATACCCACGGCAAGTGCAGTTGACAGAACTTCACTTGTTTGCCATACTATAAGCTTATTCTGTAAGCATTTGGGTTCCTTATTCATTTTCTTATGCCATGTATGTGTTTCATATACAAATGTATATGTTTTATACTACTATTACATGTATATTGCGGGAATATTTTTGGCAGGGGATCTGAGGTCATTTTCCATTTTTCCGATTGTTGCAGGGACACAACTGTCCAATCAGGGACTGTCCATGGCACATTGGGACAGCTGGTACCCTGGTGACCATGCCCATGTCGCTACTGGGGTTGCCACCTTTTCCAGTTTCCAAGCTGGGATATTTCCGGGACTCACATCTGACTTTACAGGCCGACACATACACACGGTCACTATATAGCATAGAACTTCACTTGTTTGCCTAAGTAAAAGCTTATTGTTATGGCAATTTGCTTGCTTATTCTGTTTCTTGTGACATTTAGGTATTTCAGTTACAGAAATAACCAATTCATGCTACCATTACATTAAATACGGGATATCATTATGTCCTACAATCTTAGCACATTTGCCATTTTTAATACGTTTTTTCGGGACACAACTGCCCATAGAGAGACTGCCCCACCCAAAGTGGGACAGGTGGTGACCTTAGTCGCTGCTCCTATGTCGGTGCGGCGCGCTGACATGCTGCTGTACACCTTCTCTGAGTGTAACCACTGACGGTGCATTGCGGGACAAACGCGGTCATATGCGTATCCTTTGCTCCTTGGATGGGTACACTTAGGCCTTCGTGGCTTGTATTTGCTTCTCCGTTTATTTGGGACGGGTACTATGCTGCATACTCTACGTGCGTTTCATTCTGCACGGGACCTGGCTGCTGCCATTATATTATGGGCGGACCGTGGCTGTCAGCACATTAGGTTGCTCACCTCATGCCGGCTTAGACACGCCTCCAGATGCATCCTACCTGGGCTCGCTCACGTACACTACGCACGTGTCTGTGGTTGCGGTGCACTCTCATTAATATGCATATGGCACTACTACGCCGGCTATTCACTGCACCGCCGGCGCAGACCTTACGCCGGCCTTGCGCCGAGCTTCATGAATCCCGGGGGAAATCTAAATCTGATTTTCAATGAAAACATTACACTCTCACAAGGAGAAAGAATATGAATCATATTAAAAAAAAACTGGAAATTTAGATGATGGTTATTAAGATTGCTGTAAGAAATGATATGACCCTCGTTTTGTCTGCAATCGAACATGAAGCAATTGATCTACTAAAACACTTTTATTGCACTAAACAAATCTGAATGAAAAAAAAGTTAAACTAGTAAATGTGTATGATATGCCTACATTTATTATTATGGATAAATAATTGTCACAGAAGGAAAATAAAACAGTAACAGTCGCAGACTACATTGTTATGGTAAAGCAGTTAACCAATATCTATGTGCTTGAAAAATACCTGGGGGGTGTGTGTGAAAATGCCCCCAATCTATACACCTGGTAGCTAGAGATATTTAGGCTCAAACCCTATACCTTTGGTACAGGGTAAAAAGAACCTAAAGTCCCTAGCCACCACCATTTCTCATCTATGGTCTGATTTTTTTTTGTGCTAAGAGGTTGAGACCTATGGTGAGAAGTGAGAACTGAATTCACTAAATGATAGCCATTAAGTTTCAGTCTTCCTGCTGTTTAAACTGCTGATTTAGCTTAGTGGTATGTTGCACTGACTGTAGTGTATAGTGTTCTGGGTTCAAAACTTACCAGTAACTTGCATGGTGGTAAAACAACATTTTATTCTAACAACTTTCCAAAATTATACAAGCAATGTTTAAAATGTGTCCCTGGTTTTTGACCTTTTGCACCTCCCCCGCAAAACAAACTGAAATTGAAAATAAGTGTGAGAAGCTGTGCAAGATACACTACTGTCATTCTGTTTATAGTTTGGGTGTGGAAGTAGAGTTTTATGATGGAAATATTTTGAATTGGGCAGTTTTGTAATTATTGGTTCATGCATTTTCTTTCATTGCCTACAGTACAGCCTACTGGAAAAATGTTCAAACAATAAATTTAAAATGTGCTCTGTCTAACAGGTTTGCTGTATTATACAAGGAATATAACTTAATAAAGTCAGGAAGGTGTATATCAAAGAAAATAACACATGTATGTTTCTTGTTTTGTGTGCAAGAGGCCAATGATTTGAAAACAGTCCAAAGGTAATCTTTATCCACCACTGGCCAGATGCATTTTCTTTGGATGAGGTGTAGGTTTTAATGCTGTTTCAATGAATGTGAGTTGCAAGGGCAAAGAAGTTTTAATGCCAAGTCTATTTTCATTGTGAGACAGTATTGTTTTGTTTATCAGATGTCTGTTAGTGTTTGTGCATTGATGTGCTGCAAAATGTAAAAATAAAATCCAAATAATCACTGTAGAAGTAAAGCAGTATGCACACATTAATGTTTATGCTAAATGGGGAGAAATAGACATGTAATGGGACATTGGAATGGCTGCAGGGGGACGCTGGTGCCATATTTTGGTTGTCTGTTCTTCAGTTTGTGTTTGAAAGTTTGTATCCCACAATTCCATTGGAGTGGGCTGGTTATGTAATTATGTATGCAAATTAGATGTTAATCAGCATACAGATTTGTACCTATTTTTCACGGCCCTTGTCCAGATTTTTGATGTTTCCAGGTTGAGAGGTATGACCCAGTCCTGTACCTCCCCTTTGTCTAAGATCCTTGAGAAATATATCCACTCTCAACTACTAAATTATCTTTCAAGTAACCTTTTCTTCCCAGCCAAATATGGATTTTTCCCCTCACACAGCAATTACACTGCTCATTAATCTTTTCTTATCCTAATTCATAAACAGAAATGCCAATTACCTTGTGTTATCACATCAGTCTTCCTCGACTTAAAAAAATCTTTCACTACAAACTACTATAGTGGGAATAGAGAAAACATATTAGAGAACTTAATGTTAGTTCTTTTTGTATTCTGTAATTCTGAATGCTTAGAAAAGCTTTCAGACACTAACTGCAGCATGAGATGAAATGTTACATTCCTGTTCCTGTTATTGTAATCGACAGCAAAGCAGCTGGCATTTGTTTCCTCTCAGTATTAGGCAAATTCTGTAGCTTTGTTACTAAATTAAATTAAGGGAGGAAATAGCTGTATGGATTATTAGAGATGCAGTAGTACTATGAAAGCAACAAAGATATTAGAGGGACTGTGTGTGCCAAATATTACATCTAATGTCAATTAAGGTAGAAAAAGGGTTGTTTTGCCAAAGTTCTGTGGGATCATGTTAGAAATGTCTTGGTCCCTATCATGAGCTGTGATTTGGAATAAATACTATAATTTGTATAACCAGATATTTTGTTTGCTTGTCTTGATATTTTTTACCTTAACACTAAGCCAGGTCTCATTTCTTGGTGTCTTCTCCTCAGCCTTAGAGTGGCTTAGTACCAACTTCACTAACAGGACCCAAAGTGTAAAATAGCAACAATCCAAATCCCCCTTTCCTTCCAATATGAGTTGGAAACCCTTAAAGCTCAATATTTGAGCCTACTTTTCAACATATTTATCAATGACCTTCTTCTTGCCTCCAATTAGTCCTTAACCACTATGCCGACAATTCAGCCATTATCTGCACTGCCAAAACAATCCATGAACTTCAAAACATCACCCAACTGTCCTTCACCTCCATTGACGCTTGCCTCAGACAGACTAACTTTGTATTAAATCACAAAAAAGGCAATTTTATTTACCCCGAAAACAAACTCTGATGGAAAACTAACCTTGCATTTCTATCCTCCAATAGTATTACCACCGAATCTGTTTCCCATGCAAAATTCTTAGGGGTCGTCAGTGATGAAATCTGATACTTAGATTTCTGCACCCAATAGGTGAGCAGAAAAACAGTCCAAAAATTTGGACTGCTATACAGGGCAAAATCCTGCTTAAGACCATGCTCTCACAAATGGACAGCAAATGCTTCCTTACTTCCCATGCACTTCAGAAATTTGCATTCAATCCAGCTTGCAAAATATGAGCAGTGCTACAATAAATATCTACGTTCACTAATAAAGTAAACAATGGAACCCACCAATGCACCACCATAAAATAAATCACTTGGCTAGAATAGCCAAATTGCTTCAGCTACTGTCAACTCAAAACAGTACATACAGTTTTTCATATATGTGACTGCTGCCCATCCCTTAAAATGTCTTCAGTGGTATACTCCCACTAGAAAACTTAACATCTTTATAGTAACTTCCCGTCCTACATCACTCCTTCCAATAACCCCTGCAGTGACCCACTTTAGTCAAGCTAAGACTGCTTTGTTGCTTTTACCTGTTACTGAGGAACCCTTTCAGAGCATTGAAATGGGTACTGTAGGGCCATTTTGTATCTGAAGTACCGCAGGTTTGAAGTATATCTTGGTGGTGTTATACTATGGCACTACTTACAATGAATCCAGATTTCACCTCTATTAAAGCAAAAACCACTATATCATTTACCCATCCCATCTCCACCCTACTGTACACCTCCCCTATCCTTACCAATCTCAAAAGGACTGATTTAGCAAAATTAGAA
The DNA here is from genome assembly GCF_019279795.1 of Protopterus annectens. Taxonomy (NCBI): domain Eukaryota; kingdom Metazoa; phylum Chordata; order Ceratodontiformes; family Protopteridae; genus Protopterus; species Protopterus annectens. The sequence continues at coordinate 33,448,134 of NC_056739.1, forward strand.
TCCTGCTACAATAAAATTGCCAGGCTTGCCTCTGACTCACCTTATGAAACACACCTTTGCACAGCTTTAAACTGGCTAGAATTTCCCCATCTCTTGCAGCACAATCAACTGATGTTAGCTCATAAAATCCTGCATCATCCTCAGAAAACCCCCTCACTGCAAAACCTACTTCAACCTTACTCTAGCAAAATGACTCTCCACTCTAGCAATAAATTCCTTCTAGAAGTTACTAAACCCAACAACACAGCAGGTGATTCGCTCTTTTCTAATTTTGTGTCCAAAATATGGAACTCTTTACCACCACCCATAACTTCCATAACATCAATATCCTTGTTTAAAAAGTCACTAAGAACACACTTTACAGCTACTTGGCTCTGCCCTTGTCCTGATCTAGGATAGTCCTGCTGTCATTTTCACTGTCTTACTCAGTCTAAGAGGGGTAATAGCTCATGTCTTTGTATAATGGGTAGAATTTGGACTCCTACATTACAATACTTGTCTTTTTAAACTAACTTATATATCTGTATATACCATTATTGCTTACTTGTATCTACCTGTAAATGATGGATTCTTTCTGTGAATACTCACAATTATAATATATACTGTTTTCTTTCTTGACACTATTATGTATTACTAAAACAACTTTGTACTTTGTTATTTTGTGGAACTTTTCTCCCCAGGCCTCCACTGAAAAAGGAGCAGTGACCAGTGTGCAGTGGACTTTCCCAGTTAACAAATGTGAAATAAATAAATAAAATAATAAATAAATAAAAAGGTACTAAGTGCTTTGTTAGAGTTTTCCAGGAGGGAGTGTTTTCCCCAGGCAATATTTATGGGCATAGGGGATAATTTATGCCAAATCAACAGACCTGTTTGTGAAAGTATTTTGGAATACTCTATTAAAAACTACTATGTGTCATCCTCAATCAAATGGTCTGGTGGAGAGATTTGACTTTATTGTTAAGACCATGTTGAGAGCAATTACAGATCCATTTAAATGGTAGTGGGACAAATTTCTACCCCTTCTGCTGTGTTCATATAAAGAGCTATCAGAGGAATCCACAGGCTTTTCAGCATTTGAGACAGTTTATGGCCACAGGGTGACAAGCCTCTATACTTAATAATGAGTGAGAGGGTGGATATAATAACAGCAATGAGTCTGTTATGGAGTTAATGCTGAATTTCAGGTCTAAAGTTAGGGAGCCCATGAGACTGATATAAGAGCACTTAGCACAAACACAACAGCAACAACGGTTCTGCTATGACAGAATAATGACAGCCTGAGGGTATAAAATCAGGCAAAAGGACTTTTGTTTGACAGAAAGTTTGTCCCTCATTACAGCCACTCAACTCATGGAACTTACCTGAAATTACTGGGCAGATAAAACTATCTTTACTCCTGGGTTGTGAGGAGGAATTCCAAAGGGTCAAGGAAAACTTGAGTGGGCACCCTGTACTAGCTATGATGATATCGGAGCTGTAATGAGCCAAATTCTTTAAAGGGAAAATAACTTCCTTTTGTGCTGGCAGATTTTCAATTAAAATCGATTTGATATTTTTCGCAGTCAGATTCTGCCATTTGATATGGAAGTTAAATATTGCAACACAGACCCTCAATCAGGTTGCTGCTGTAATACTGAACTGCTATAATACTGAATAAGAGAATATTGCCAGACAAAATAATGAACCAGCTTTTTAATGAAAAGCCAGTATTTCTTGGTATCAGGTGTTTTCCCTTTCCCCAGTGGGGCGTGATCTCGGAGTTGAAATATATAATATACTTGGGCATGGAGGGGTGCTGGGAACTTGTCTCCCTATAAAACTGTTTCTTTTTTTGTATTGGTGTCTTTTTTATTAACTCACTCAAGCCTAAAACACCTTTTTTGTATACTTACAGGTCACACCCATACCTCCTTATGGCATCCAGAACTTTTTGGAGTCTGGCATCCCTACCAGATAAGAATGGGCAGTAATAGGAAGGACAAGGAGTTACTAACAAAATGACACTAAGACTATTAGTCTAACATGTTCTGCAGTGCAAAATTAATTTGTTTGAGACTTATTGTTCATGTTTTGATATTTTATTGAGGGGTGTGTGTTGTGAAACACCAATGTGAGGGACAGGACAATTAAGTGAAAGTGTTGGTTTATTTCATACTCTACTGGAACATTGCTAGTTGTTTACTAGTAATTCTGAAAATAAGCAATATTTCCATATGTACTTAATACATCAAAAACCAAATGACTTACAAACCGCTGAATGACATTAGGTGAAATCTTAGATTTTGTTGAACAAAACTATGTTTAATATTTACACTGCTAATTATATACCTTGAGATATATCCAGTATTATTTGTATTGCTATTTATACAATTAAACATATATTTTCATATTTCTGCAAATATCGCAATACACATGCACTTATCGAGGAATTTCTTGCTGTCATGTGAAGGTTCATGTCTGGTTAACAAAAAATGTTCAAACAATATATGTCTAGGTTGTATAATTTTCAAGATATGAACATTTTTGTGAAAGTTTAGAAAAAAAAATAATTTGGATGTTGTGTGCATTATAATTTACTGCAGACTTTACAGAAAAGACTATGAATGCACTGATATCACTGTAAAGAATAATTCTTACTGATAATGCTATTTGTACAGTTTTAATGGCCTTTATTGTTCACAATTTATTTACATTTGTTTATCGTATGCTTTTTAAGTTTATTTTTTAAAAAATGTTCTGGAAGTCAAGGTGTGTGTAGGCTTCTAGGGGTGTGACATCCCACACCGCATAGGTGTTAAGGAGGTAAATACTGGTTCAATATTTTGTGCAGTGATATTCTGCCGTTTAATAGTATGTCAGTTTGATATTATAACATAGAGCCACCTCAATCATAAGCTTCAACCAAGGGAAACATCATGTGTAGCTGTGGAAAAAATAATGTTTGGGAATAATGTGCACTTACTAAAACATTTAACGCTACACATATTGCAAACATTGCAGTAATTATTACATTACTATTTCTTAATGTTGTTATATGGAGTCAGTTGGCAAAATAACAAGCTTTTTAGATTCAGTCTGAGATTACAGTAATCTGTATAGATTACACGATATGACAATCCAAAACCACAATGTTGTCAGTAAAGGAAATGTAGACAGATTATCAAGAAAAGAGACAAGGTTTCTAGCTCTTATGTATATAGTGGGGTGTGGAAGATTTGGGATTTTTGCCTAGAAGTGTTAACAAGGGTGCTTTTGTATTCCAGGTGGACCTTGGGAAGGTTTTCCTTGGGTGGATGTTGGAGGTGGGGTGGACAGGGGAGAGGTACTGGGGAGCATGTGTTTTCAGAGTGTGGTGAGTTGGCAGAATTTAGGGCTTCCCTGCAGGGTGGGTATGATCTCAGGAATGCTGGTGGGTTAAGTAGGGACGTGATTCTCTTGAGTTGGGATATGGGCTCTAAGTTGCCTAGACATGATGGGGGCCTTGTTTGGTTTGATTCTTCTGTTGAGGAGGTGGCTGGAGGATGGAGATCAAGGTCTAAACCAGCCATACTTGAAGTACTGAGTGTTGTGGCACAGAAGGAAGAATAGGAGATGGGATCTTTAGAGGGTAAATTGCATGAAGAGAAATGGGGGTTGTGGAAAAAGTGCATACAGTGGGATGTTTTGGAGGAGGAGTGAGATTTGGGGGAGGGTGGGAACTGAACATTTTATGTGATGTTGTTTTGATTATATTGTGTAGAACAATACACGCAATGCATAATGTTTGTGGATGTGTACTTGGTGATATGGTTTGTTTACTTATGTGTAGGTGTGTATTTGCCTATGTCATGGGTGATAATTCAATAAATGTGTTTTTTTTTTAAAGAAAAGAAAGGGACATGATAGTGCAACCTAAAATGCACCTTTTGTTTCCTTTTGTTGTTGGTATCTCAACAAACACACTTGAGGTCTCCAAAGGGAAAGAAATGCTGATAAAAGACACAATGATAAAGCTAATATAATTAATATCAGAGGAGAAATATAATGGGCGAAATAAAGCTTGTAACTATTATTTTCAGGAAAACCCACAGGAAGGTAGTATTTGTATCATTAAAACTGTGGCTATTGCAGGTCTTGCAGCATATACAATGTAGAATGTAGAAAATGTGAACTGTACATATGATGTTATTAATTTCAGTGGAAATGCAGCAAAACTGCAAAAACCTTACAATGATCTATTTCTGTAATGTTCATACATCTGTAGTGCTGAAGAGCTTGAAGAATGTATTACCTTATTTGGACTTCATCTCCCCCAATTTAACACTGTGGAAACAGGAAGCATATCATTCAAGTTTAAGATAAACAAGAAATTCTGTCTGTGATTTTCTTAAGCTAAGACAAAAAATAGTTAACACCCCATATATGAACTGCAGTACTGGATTCCATTCCTGAGTAGAACTCACACTCAAATCCATTTTCCTGTGATACTATGCAAGTGCTGTTTGGACTTACAAGTCAAACACAAATAGAAAATCAAATACCTCACTAAAAGAATCACAGGCCTAAAGCAGATGCCATATACTGACCGTCTAAAAAAACTTCAGCTATACTCTGTGGCATATCGTCTACTCAGAGGCTATCTCTGCTTAACATACAAGGCCATGTCAAACCCTGAGCTGTTGGACATGCTCCACTTAAAGAAATCCCAATCCCTCAGAGCCACACGCTCCAGGGATCTAAACCTTGTCATCACAATGAACAAAACCTGCTGGAGGGATAGGTTCCTGACCCAGAGACTCCCCATACTCTGGAATAGACTGCCCATACATATCAAGCAGAGCACCTCTTTGCCTCTTTTCAAAAGGAACCTTGGTGATTGGATGGGAGATAGGAAATTCACCCCGGGGATCATGTTAGTCGCCCTGCTAGACAGGGGCCTGGAGAAGTAAATATTGTGGGAAGAAATATCCAGGGAATTGTTATGGCTAGGCTTGCATAGGCCCTAGGGCCGATAGCCTAGTACCAACCTATGAACCTATGAGCCAACCTATGTTTTGGTACTAGTATTCAGAGGTCCAGATAAGCTGCTATACATATCTTTTATATGCTACCTGACTGTTTAAACACATTTATTTTGAAGTTGTCTTGTGCAAATTTATAGCTGCTTATATATTTGACTTTACAAAGTACATTACATAATTCTATTTATTTCAAGAAAACAATTTTAGTATTCAGTTTTATAATATTATAGTGAATGAATTATTAATGTTTACAAGGCTTGTTGAGAAAATGTACTACTTCATCTTATTTATTTCAAGGAAAGAAATGTACTCAATTTCAAAAGTTTGAGGCTGGTGATTTCTTAACGTGCAGAACAGTAGTTGCTAAGCTTTGTGATTTATCAGTTGTAGCTTTCTTCTTTTGAAGATTTCATTGTCAGGCTATTGCTTCCATATCAAGGGTCAAATTACTGAATTTAAGATTAACAAGTAACTGTTTTCTTGGTGAGCTAGGCTGGTCTAGATGTTGGCATTATTACTATAAAGACAGGGTAGGGGTGTTAGTACTGGAGATATGTCATTAGTCAAGATTCAATTACCATTGGTAAGATTGCACTGTAAGTCTCTGGGCTTGGTTTAAGATAAATGAGATCATGAGGAGTGATTTGGTTGTGACTGTTTATTATTATCTGAAACAGCTGTGTTTATTTACTGTCACGTTTACAGTCAATCACTCTTTGCATATTATCTAGTGACAGTAGTAAGGGTTTAATTACTTCATCATCACATATTAATTGGGTGCAGTAGTGGTAATTGTGAGCTCACATCCTTGTGGTGTCACATAAAACTTGGTGGCAGTTGTTGGTATTATGCACATGCTCACTGCCGTATTTATACATATTAGTTAAGATTTTTCTTTTCACTTTCCTGTGAACTAATGCGGCACAAAGTAAGGCTAAATGTCATATATTAACCTGAGGGAAGATCGATGTAAACATTCCAATAAAACTCTTTGAGTTCTTCAGTGCTCTCATTTATTTTATCTGGATTCAATAATTAAGTTACTTTTCCAGTGACATATTGCATTCCGTTTTTTATTCTTCTTAACATAAGCATAAACATTATCAGTGGTTTACATTTAAGCCATTACTATAAACAGAGATTGTGATGTTTTTACAGACAGTGATGTGACAGCCTACAGAGTAACATTTTCATAAAAAAAAAAAATCAATAATATTCTGACTTCTTACTAGTCATGACTGTTCTAAATTTTTACTCATCAGTGCCTGTGTTTTAAAGGTACCGAAGTACATTAATGAATTCATTATCATAAGGACATTGGCAAATTGAGTGCCAATAACAAAGCAAATTTATTGACATACTATAGTTACCTCAATAACATTCTCTTGTATACATCATACATATAAAACATAACTATTATATATATATATATATATATATATATATATATATATATATATATATATATATATATATATATATAATAAGGTATCATATATGGGTTAGTTAGAAATTATGAAAATATGTTGTAATCATCAGATACAGCAACATGAAGGTAGAAATTATTTTCTTAATATGCTTCACCTGATATCTCAGCGAAGTTGCTCAAACCACTAAAAAGTAAATCACATATACGTTTGCTGAGAAATTTATTGTCATAGTTCTACTATTAAAAATTAGTGAACACCAGACAATGATACAAAATTGTATACATTATTATTACTTGAATGCTATTGATTCAATTATTCATAATGCATGTGACTCATGGCTTCTGGTAAAAAAGAATGTATACTTTTAAAGGATCCTTGTCACTCGGACACATTCTAACTCAATGAAGCTACTACAATAAACTGTCAGAGAGAAATATCAAACACTTCAAAAAATATCAATAAATAAAAAATCATTTTATCATTATAAAAGCTGAATAAACAAGTCAACCTACATATTTTGCAGGGGACACCTCTCCTCCATGTGGGTATCCCCCCACAGGCCCCTTATTTATATATACTAACACCAAAGTTGCAGGACTGTCAGGATGTCTGTAACTCCATGTGTCACTTTGACAAAAATGACAGCTCTATGCTTCAATATAAATGGGTTTTGAAAAAGTTACTATGATCTAGCTGAACTTGTTAAGAAGAGCATTGTAATAGTTGCATGCGCTCACTTTCAAACTGTAAAACTGTGATTTTAATGCCTTACAGAATAACCAGATCAAATATGGGAAATAAGAGTTAAATATTGTCTTGATATCAGGCAAAGGAACACAGTTCTATAAGATTAAGGCATGCCTTCATATGAGAATGAATACCCACCTATTATTTTGAAAACAAAATGTCTTATAATAAGATGTTTTCAAAGTTGTCAAACTAAAGGAAGACCACAGTACTACAAAAGTAGGTAACACAGGACAAAGAACAGAAAAGTTGCATTTTTAGAGCGCAATCAATATTAGCATGGCAAATATTTACTGAGGTCAGTGACTTCATGAACTGCAACTGAATTCTGGGACTAGCAAGGACAAACACAAAAGCCTATAACAATATAATTAGGCCAAATGGTTATAAGTAGTGCGGAGGCTTGAATCTGCAGTGTCCGGATAAGCAGTCAACAAAGGTATTTTCAGCTCATTTTACTAGAGTATAAAAATTCTAACGTAAAATTAATGTGCAACAAACTCACTGTAGGTATTTAGATTAGCAAACAGTCCAGATAAATATGCATTTTTAATCATAAAAGTGCAGATGGTTTGTATACTTTTGTAGTCTGAATTTCTGGGTGTTTGAGTAATGTGCTTTTTATACCTGTATGCCTGAAATTAAAACTCACTATTTATGTAATATACACTAACAAAATAACCAAAGCTCCATGTATGAATGACACGGAAGAATAGCAAGTGGCAGCCAAGACACAGAGATTTGTGTGGTTGGTGGTAAACATTACATACAATGAAAATTAGTTTGCTAGTATGGAACACCATTATTTGTTACATATAGGTTCCTGTGTAGCAATTTGTGGCATACCACTAAACTCATAAGAATATGACTATGCACAGTGAATGCATTTAGTTTCAAATTCATTTAAATATGAATGTGAATACCTGCATTTTTAGTAATACTTGCTTATTCTGTAAATTCTCTGTGTTCTTTAACTATTGCTTAGATATCATCTATCTTGAAACAGTTTTTGTATTACTTCTTTGTGAGGGATTTATTTATTTAGTCTTGAATAGATATTAGATAGTAAACCAAAATGAAGTGCAATATGGCAATGACCTCCAGCACTGTTCTCGTTTCACAAACTATATATATATATATATATACACGCATACACACACACACACACACACACACATATCTATCTATCTATATATATATATATATATATATCTATCTATATATATATATATATATATATATATATATATATATATATATGATATATATATTTATATGTGTGTGTGTATATAGAAGCATAAATCGATGAAGCCCATTTAAGGGTGGAAGTACTCATTTATTTAAAATCTTTTATTTTCAATAAAGAAGTATCAATTTCTAAACAAGTTATAAGTACTTGATTACTTAAGGTCTTAGATGAACTTGTCGACAGTTTCATAAACGTTGACCAGTTTTCCCTGGGTCTTACCCGCTAAGGCTGGAAATCTATTGCAGCTCACTACAATGATACATTTAATGTATATGTATGTATATATATATATATATATATATATATATATATATATATATATATAAATATAATATATAGATATTTATTATATTTATATTTATATTTATATATATATATATATATATATATATATATATATATATATATATATATAGATAGACACACACACACATACATACGTACTTATATATAGACACACACACGACTGGCAGTATATGCACATATGTGGATACTACTTTATTATACATTTGTGTGGGTTTATTCATAATAGTATAAACACCCATTGTTGTTTATACAAGGAACTATTTCTCATTAGTTAAACTATTTTTCCTTGAGAAAAATATGTGAGAAAAACAAATACTGAAATTTTCACAACCACTTAAGTGCACTTCTTGCAGTTGTTATATGGCTTGCTGGAATGTCCAATCATATATGTGGCTAAATTTAATTAGTTTTGCAAAAAAATATGTTCCCAAGTGTTTAAATAATTATTTTTCATTTGGTGATTTTCTCAGATAGCTATTTCACAATGTAAATGTTTAACTTTTTAAATGAAAACAGCAGTGAGGTAAACAGTGGTTCTGGCAACGGGTAGTTGAATCTGTAACACACCAGCAGCATCTTTCAAGGAACTTTTTGTATGTAAAATCGAGTACTGAATTCCATGTGCAGACATTTCTGAATGAATAGGATCACACAAATGATGGCATTTATCAGACTGTTATATTTTGGTGAACATTTTTCTGTAATAATGCTGGCCACTGAACTCTGATCTTTGAATAACTGGATTTTTCTGACACATACTTATTTTGCAGTGTCCCAGTACATAAAAACCCACAGCTGTGTGAGATGGCAGTGCAGATTGGCATAACATATCAGCATAAACAGCTTCAGTACCACATGAATGCCAAAGTCCACCTCTTTCAGTTGCCATTTTCTAGATAAGAATCCTTTTGTAGTAGAACATGTGTCCTGCATTATCATTTAATCCATTGTAACTGTTTTTATAGTAATTTCTAAATGTCTTTATTTATACATCTTTATATAACTAACCGTATGATAATATACAATTTATATAATTATGTTTATTTACACCTTGATATTTTACATTTCACGGTCACATACTTTCAGAAACTATTTCAAGACCTAAGGAGGGGGTTCGTTTTATGAGATTCACAAAACAGATAATGATGGTGATTTTACATTAAATGTCACAAGCTTGAAGAGCAGTAGGGTCATTGAAATGGTCACTACAGACTTCTGACACCCAATGTATGACAGCCCAGTTTTCCTTAGCTTAAAACCTTAGCATCCAAAATTACTTTTCAGTTTTACTTACTAAGGGATTTACTGGATGGCTTTGCTCTCCCATTATGATGCTTAAGGCTTCACGCTCCATGTTTCTTAACTTAAATAGCTACCTACTGGGGTCATAAACAGTCAACAGAAAAGGATAATTCCAGCAAAGTGAGTGCCTAAATTGCATTTGCCATTCATAGTTCACCAGTTGGTTACCATTCTGTGGGCAGATCAACAGGAGTTACAGTATGTTTGAAATTGGTTTAAATGGGTATGTTCCTCGCTAGGATCATTTCCTGGTTCACTTAACATCTCTGCTAATTTTGATTAAACTGGAATGGACCAAAATATTGACCAGAGCAAACATAATCTGAGATCAGGCTAGTGTTCTGCTTGTTTCTATTTGTTGCAACTGGCATCTAAGGGTGAAATAAAAACATTTGCTTTACAGTACACATACCACAGTGTAGAAATAAACAAACTAAATCAACTAAATTAAGTACAAAAAATGAACTGGAAATTCACATTTTCTTCCTGTTCTACGATTAGACATTTAGATGCCACTCGAAAAAAGGCTGATCTGCAAAATGTTATCCTTAGTTTTATTGAGCTATCATTCTGATTCAGACTAATAAAAATTGCACTTCCCTCACTGATCCTGCAGCACTTTGAGTTAAACTTAAATAAATGTGTGGATATAGGTCCCTACACAATACTTACCTGTTTTAATACATTTAAAATTTTATTTATAAATTTGATAACTGGGTAAATGGGTTTGTCAGAGGAGTCTTTTCACTAGCAAACCAGACAACGCATAATTATGTACAATCAGAAAGACATCATAAATCCAGAAAAGCTTACATCTGTGTTGTTAGTTATTAAATCTAGAAGTACATTACATGGCAAAATGTTTTTGCATAAAAATACACAGATATGCATTTACACGTCATGTAAATGATGAACTCAGACAGCAGCAAGAAATTAATTTAAAGAAAATATATAGCTTGGTATCAGACAAATTTCATAATTAGAACCAGGATGAATAAACTTATTAAAACCTTTTTAAAAAAGGCTTGTAAATAGAAGGTTAAAATGAAAACTGGAAAGTAAAGAGGTAAAAGCTGGAATAGAGGTAGAGCAGAAGCTCTAACCTCAGGTAAGAAAATACAATTCAAACAATCAGTCAGGAGCTGCCTTTAATGAAACGTACATTAAGGGCTGAGTTTTCTTTCTGTAAACCGTAGATTGCAAGTTTGTACCACACAGCCCCAAGTTTACTGGCAGCCGACATTTGGAGAGTACAGCAGTGCAAGAGCTCCCTACTGGGCAGGTAAGGGGAGTCAGTTCAGAAAGGGGTTTCACTGAGTAAAAACTAGTGTATCCACTCCAAATACCTACTGCAGAGAGTTCAGCAATAACTGCTTCCTTTTGCTTCAGAAATGTTGCGATCTAGCAAAAGCAGACATTAATATTAATGTGATGTTTCTTATGACAGAAAATTAAGTGCTTCACCTTACTAAAATGCAGTCTAAATGCTTCATGAACAGCATTCTAGTTTCATATCTGCACTTTAAATGTAAAACATTGGATTATGCCACCGAGAGGGACAACAGGCCAGTATCTCCAATGTTATTACATGAGGGGAAAGTTATGGCCCAGAAATCTCATACTGTGACATGTAAAGTAAAATATAGTTTAAAGATGAGAAATATAAGGACAAGTGTAATATAGTTTAAAAATGCAAACTGTAACAATGCACAGAAAATCCTTAGGATGTGCTGACAGGATCTTCAGATAAGATGTCTATGCTCTCATAGAAAACAAAGCTAAGGGGGTAAAAAGAGAAGGAGGGTAGCTGGAGTGCAGTGTCTACATCAGCAGCAAGTTCTCCCACTGCACATTTTAAATGGAAAATGTATTTTTCAAGATTGCTAAGAGGAAAAAAAGTATTTACTCTATTTATATAAACATAAATACACTAATATGACAATGTTAACAGAATGAGGCCTTCCACACCTGTAGACCAACAGCAGCATGTACAGGGGCTAAAGGTGCAGGTATCTTTATCGATGGTAGCAGCACATACAACTCTAGGTTGATTAAAAAGGATGATGCCCTGCAATTCATCCATGTCCAAGTCTCTGTAGACAAGGTTTTCTACCATGTCCTGGCCAGTTACAGGTCACCCTCTGACCCACAAAACTCACAACTCTTACCTAGATCTAGTAAAGACACTCACCATCCAACCAAATACCCTTTATTTACACTTTAACTCCCCCTCTATAGACTTGGAAATGTACACTGCCTCTAACTCACAGGTACAACATTTCCTGGACTTTATCAGCGCAAATACTCTGGACCAGAAAGTGCACACTCCAACAAGAAGATCAAACATATTGGACCTAGTACTCACCAACATGGGAGAGCTCTGCACCCACCACCCCATGTCACATCTTCATTGGTGAAGTCGAATCACAAAGTTGTCTCCTTTGAAATAAAAATTAACCCAGAAAAAAGCATCTTAAGCCATAACAGTTAGGATCTATATTAAAGCAAACTACTATAAAGCGACAGTTTGTCAAAATTCACATCTCCCCCAAACCACAATAACACAGCAACCTATGCAGAATTATTTACAGAAACCCTGTGCAAACATGTAAATAGCTGCAATGAGGCTGCTGTACCTATCATGAGTAAGCCCAGATCTAACACCAGAAACAAACACTGGTGGAAGGCTTACATTAACAGACTATATATCAAAAGAAAAAAAGTCAAGGCTAAACTTAAAAAGAGCAATTCTTACAGATGCAACAGCTCCCTGATTCAACTAAACAAGAAATTAAGAGGTCTTATAAAGACCAACTACAAAGTCAAGATAGCCTCCCCAGCTTAGGACAATAACAAGGTTTTCTTCATCTGTGTCAGGAACCTTAAAGGTAATACTCAGCACTGTGCCGAACCGGTGGTAAATGAAACAACCTTCACTGACTAGGGTGACATAGCAAATCTATTGGCTGATAAATTTAGCTCTAACTTCACCCTCCACCCCTACTCCACAATCCCATGTGAAATCCCTTCTAGCATATTCCTCCCCAATTATCAAAAGGGATCAGGGCCTGGAGATGCGCTAAGGTCATAAATACCACTTCACTGGGCCTCAACAATATACCCAATTGCCTCCTAAATAGCCTAAAATATGAACTAGCAGGACCACTTGAAACATACTTCAACTACAGCCTTAAGACAGGTTACATGCCGGGTGACTGGAGAGCCACAACAGTTTTTCCTCTTCATAAAGGTGGACCATCAACTGACCCCAGGAACTACAAACCCATTGATCTGACAAGTCTAGTATGCAAAGCCATGGAACAAATTATCATGGAAATGATCAAAAAGAACAATGGCAAACTACAGGCACTGGACACATCCCAGTTTGGCTTTGCTAAGGGAAGGTCTTGCCTACTTAACCTGATAGACTTCTTCAAGGGGGTCACCAGGACTATGGCCAGGGGGAAAATGGTGCATACCATTTACCTTGACCTGGCCATGGGGTTTGATACAATACCCCGCTTAGGTATCACAAACTCTCACAACTAGGAAAAAATCCCTACATTACTTGCTGTATCACTAGTTGTCTTACAGATAGGACCCAGTGAGTCAGGATCGGTGATACCATCTCCACCAGGAGACCGGTCACCAGAGAGTACCTCAGCGCTCTGTGATGGGTTTGGTCCTGTTTGGCCTGTACTTCTTGGAAGTCAAGGCTAATGTCAAACCAAGTTTATAGAGGACTTGAAATTGGGAGCTATTATAGATTCCCCCCACAACACATACAACCTACAAGAGGGTCTATCACAAACAAATGACTGGTGTGAGCCATGGATGAAAACTACGTTATGGAGTCCTAAGGAAAATTATCCACCCAAGCTAATTACTTCATCAATAAAAACAGCCCTAAGAGCTGACCTGACAGTTAAAGATCTGGGAAGATATGCAAACAGTATCCTGGCATTCAACTAACACCTAGCAAAGATAGTAAGAAAATCATTCTGTGTCACCTACCTCATAAGCAAGGGTATGGTATCCAGGTCCAAGGAAGTAATAGTACCACTCAATACAGCCATTATTAGACCCATCATTGAGTAAACTGATCCTTTGGCATGTACCTAAACAGACCCTTGCAGTAGTTGGAAAGTTGGAAAGCCCTCAAAGGTTCCTCACCAGGAGAATCCAAAGTGTGAATACCCTGTCCTACACAGATCTCTTTAAGGTCCTAACTCAGTCTCCTACAGTTTATTGAAAGATGATCTATGCCTTGCATATAAGGCATCCTCAGATCCAGCTGATGGATCTCTTGCATATCCTCAAGACAAACAGCACCAAGAACACTAGATACAAGGACCTGAACTTTGTCTAAGACATAAACAGAACCTGCAGGAGGGACTGATAAGTGCCTTAAAGGATTCCCATGCTACAAATAAGCTCACCCTCTACATGAAGCAGAGTTAATCCCTAACCCTTTTCAAAAGGAACCTTGACTCTGGTTGTGAAATCACAAATTCACTCCCATCTAGCCTCCATGTCTCAGATGAGCAGAGGTCTATAGTAAGTCAATTAATTCCCAAGTAACATAACCCTCCCCCAAACACTCACATAACCCTTAGCTACCTCTCTATTACATATCCCATTACATAGGCTGTGATGATATGGATAGTCCCAGCTGTGCCAGGGAGAGTAGGGCAATACATGTGCAGCATATGCCAGCATAGTTAGCTGGAGTTTTGTAAAGAATTTTATGTTATTTGACTGTCACACTAATTTGTACAGATGCTTGTATTAAAAATGTATTTGTAAAGTTGTTTGTGTAAAAAAATGCATCAACAGTGGGTCCTGCTAGACAAAAAAGAGATATACATGTATGACAGACAGTATTATTATAATTGATTAAATGTATGTGTTTTAATAGTGAATTCTGGAAGGGTAGTGGTTAATCTCAATCCAGCTAATTTTGAAAAATAGTTTGGAAATTAAATGGATTGGTTTAGACCATAAAGACTTTATCTTATAGGTCTGATTGCAGCCAGATACCAAAATGTCTGGGGAAAAAAAGGACTAGGCATCTTATTGTATTATCCTTAGGGGTGAACCAATTGCTACTCTGGAAGGTGGACATTTTTTAAATTATTTTATAGCTTTTAGATGCTGCAACCAATCTTAGCAAAGCTCTCAGTGTGTATTGTACCAGAGTCTGGTGACCAGATGGAACTCTTGCAGCAGCACTTTGTTCTTCTGAACCTGACAGGAAAGATCTTTCACAGATGTCTCACACATTGTTACAACTCATCTTGTCATGCTGTAGGAAGCAACTCAGGACTCATCATCTTGCCTTGTTGTAGTAAGTAACTTAGGGAATGGTAATTCTTTAGTCAGTCGGGAAAATATAGTGAAATTAGTTAAGCATTGTTTTTCTGCATCTGTATGAATCTATCCATCTGTATTATTTTTTATATCTCCTGTGACTGAAACTCTGGTGTTTACTGTATCTAGATATTTAGTATTCTCATATTTTCTATTTTATTATTTATTATTAAATATTTCTATACCTTTCATTGTGGCTAGTCTTTTAGAGAATACTTTTAACATCTTGAGAGTACTTACGCTTATTTCAGTGACACTGTGGCCACTTCTGAAAGCCTTGCTGCATTGGTCAAACTCTACCATTTGTATTAGTATTAATTTTACTCTGTATAATTGAGTACCCTTGTAAGATCCTTAGAGTAGCTGACTAATGGCAGTATAATTACCTTAGTCTGGGCAGAGGGGGCACAGCTGAAAAATCTGTGCCAGCCTTTCTCAGATGTGTGCATGTGTGTGAGAGCTACTTGGAACAAGGACAAAGAGCTCCAAAGTGGTCAGTGTGGAGTCTTGTTTGGGGCTTGAAGAGAGAAACAGAGCCCAGCCACAGGTCAGGAGGGTGCACCCTGTGTGCTCTTGTGAGAACTTGGCTTGATGCAGACAGCTGCATCTGAAAATACTATGTGCATCCATTTTTGCTTCTAGTGGCTGTCCCTCACCAGTGTCAATTGTGAGGATTGAAGCTCCTTAATTACTAGCACAGAGCAGGGACCCATCACATATTGGTGCCAGTTGGGTGGGATATTAATTGAGCTTCAGTAGCCTGTGAGCAGTTGTCACTGAAGGTGTGTGTACTCTTACCAGCCACAAGGTAAACATACAGAGTTTCATTTTCACAACAGTTTTATTTATTTTTGTTAATTTAGTTTAGTCAGGGAAAGCAGGCAAAGATGTCAGCAGAGGATTAAGGCAAGCTGACAAAAGAAAAACACAAAAACAAAACAGGCCATCACTCTATCTTAATGGAACCAGTTTATTACATTTTCACGTACCGGTTTCGGCTACATAAGCCTTCATCAGTGTAAAAAAATAACCATAACATCAAACTTTAAATTCTTCAAACAATCATTCAATCCTGGAGGAAATAACTCTCCCAAGCTAATAATCCAACCTTTTTTCTTTTTTGATCCAACACCCTGTGCCATCTTGCTTTACTTTTTCTCTTGAAACTGATTTTATCAATAATCATGAAGTAGAACCTAGCTGTATTTTGTTTTAAAGTGTATTTATATAAGGCATTAGATATTTTTTTTACACCTGATATCACTTAGATGTTCTGTAATCCTAAATTTTAGGGGGCGAGAAGTCTGCCCAATGTAAAAGGCTAAACAATGACATGCAGCTAAGTATATCACCCAGTCCATATTACAATTACCAAACACCTTTATCTCAAAAACCTTACATGTTTTGGAAGATGAAAAGTGCTCTGTTTTACGGACATATTTACAGTTGTTACAATGCCCACATGGTTGGCATCTGTTAACTAAGTGTCCACCTAGTGACAACTGTCTCATAACTACACCTGTCTCATTGCTGTTTTTATAATGGTTAAACCAACCCCCTAACATTTTACCATGTCTAAATGTAAACAAACATTTAGCACATAAAATATTGCACTATTCATCATCTAGAAGCAAAATATGCCAGTATTTCTACACAAGAGCCATAAAAGGTTTTGTATTATTCCTAAAGTTTGTAATAAATCTGGGTAAACCTCCTGTTGATTTTTTGGGGCTTGTATTTCAACAATTGGGCTCTGTCTATCTCTTGTGTAGAACTGAATGTTTTCATAACATCAGAATATTTGTATCCCCTCTCATCATATCCTCAGTTTCCTTCCCATATTCTGATTCGGAGGAACATATCCTTTTTAATCTAAGGAAATGAGCTTTGGGTATATTCTTAACTATGTGTGGGGGATGACAAAGAACCAGTTGGCCAAGGTGTGTGCAGCCAAAGGACTGGTGCATCCCAACCTGACAAAGAAGAAAATGATCTCAGCCTTAATTACAGCTGCAGCACTGACCAACAACCAGTCTAGTGATGGGGATATGCAGCCTTCAGTAACAGGACAGTTAATCTTTTCCTCAGAAAACTTAAAAACCCATCTGGAGTTAAAGGGACTTGAACTGGAAGCTAAACATTTGGAATTAGAATCAGCAGAGAGAGACGGTGGTGTTTGGAGGTTGAAGAGAATGAGAGACTACAGCATTTGAAGAAAAGGAGAAACAGTGCCAACATGAGAAGGAGATGCTGACCCTTCATCAGAGTCATGGAGGTAATGGGGAAGGGAATAACAAACCCAGAAGCAATAAAGGTCAGCAGATTTCCACAGTTTACAGAAGGTGATAATTTTTATAGTTTTATTCATATATTTAAAAGAGTATATAAACAGTATGATGTTGACCAAGGGCTCTGGGTATGACTCCTGACCCCCTTACCCCATGGTAAAGCTGTAACTGCTGTTTCAAAATTGTCTGACACTGACTATTTAAACTATGATAAAGTTAAACAATGTTTATTGGAATGTTTCAAGTTAACACCTGAAGCTTACAGAAAAAAAGTTTTGTGAGCACAAACGCAAGGTAGATGACAGTGTATGTGATTATATTGCTGAGATAAGCACTTATTTTTATAGGTGGTTGAGTGGATGTCAGGTTACCACTTTTGAAAGGCTGGCAGACCTGTTGGTGAAGGAACAAGCCCAGAGCATTTTGCCTGAGGGCATGAGCATCTGGTTGGCATCAGGACCAGGACTGTGGCAGATGAGCAGGGAAGAAAAGGGGATCTCTACTTAGCAAGTAGGGCACTACTGCACAAGAAGGGGATACCCAGTGCTGCACATGGATATAAGGGAACCTATAGTGAGAAGCCTAAACCACCCCAACAAATTCCGCCAGTAACATGGGAATCCACTAGTTCAGGTACATGGCTAGGATCAAGCATTAAATGTTTTAAATGTAACCAGAGGGGCCATGTAGCATACAAATGTCTACTGAAGCAAGGTATGGAGCAAAAGGTGAGGGGAGCCAGCAAGTGAGAATAACAACATGCCAGTGTTAAGTTACCTGGAGACAACAGGGGTAACAAACTATCACCAGAGTTTGTATCCAATCTTAGTGGATAGAAGACAGGCAAGAGAGGCACAGCCCCTGACATAACCATTGTGAAGTCTGTAGTGGTTAGAGAGGAGCAGTACTTGCTCACTCCAGTCAGAGCTTTAGGAGGGACCCCATTCCAGATACCTTTGGACAGGTTTCACCTTGACTGGGAGGGTGGAAAAGGAAGCAATGCAGGTAGGTGTGTTTAAGGATATCCCTGCAGATGCCTTGATATGGAATGATTTTGATAATGCATTACCTTGTCTGCATGCAGTTACATGCAGTCAGCTTGGAGACAGGCATATGCATCTGGTAGCCTGGAGGAGACCCAGGAAGACCCCCCCCCACCTGAAGCTGGGGCTGGTGAGGTGGCTATTTCAGGGAGGTAGCTACCCTGTAGCAGTGAGCCTGAAAGTGAGCCACAGCTGCTGGTAAGTACTGATGTTCACATGGATTGGGTGACTGTAAGGACAGAGGTGAGTGGTAGTACCCAGGCTGACAGTGAGGCACCACTGTCAGAAGATTCCAGGCTTCCTGTGGAAAGGGAGCTGGGAAGGGTCACAAAGGTAGAGTTGAGACAGGCTCAGCTTTTGGACCCTACCTTATGAGGCTTAAGGGAGGTAGTTAAGGAGACACCCGATTCTCAAGGAAAAGGGCAGTCTATGTACTGGAACAAAGGGCTACTGTATAGAGAGTGTACCCCTGAGGGAGGACTATAGGGTGAAGTAATACAGCAGTTGGTAGTGCCCAAAGCTCACTGTCTGGCACTTCTAGCCATAGCCCATGAGTGGCATTCCTTTTGCAGGTCATATAGGCATAAAGTGTACCGACAGACATATGCAGAACTTTTATTGGCCTGGGATTGCAAGAGATGTGCCAGTGTACTGCAGGACCTATGAGCAGTGCTAAAAGGTAGGCAAGGCAGGAGACAAGGTCAAAGCTCCTGTGATGCCTTTGCCTGTGACTGAAGAGCCTTTTCAGATGGTAGCTATGAATATTGTGGAGCCTCTGAGTACCCCAAATTCCACAGGGAAGAAATATATCCTGGTGGTAGTAGATTATGCTACTAGATACCCTGAGGTGGTGGCTCTGCCCCCCCCCCCATTGAGGAAGAGAAGGTGGCAAATGCTTTGGTAAGAGATTTTCAGCAGGGCAGGTTTCCCAAGAGAAATACTGACTGACAGAGGTGCCAATTTCATGATAGACCTGTTGGCTTGTCTATGGAAGCACTGTGGGGTGAAACACCTACAGACCACCTCCTACAACCCCCAGACTAATGGTCTTATGGAGATGTTAAATTCTACACTAAAGACCACACTACAGGCATTTGCAGACCAGTTTAAGAAAGAGTGGGACAAATATTTGCTGCTGTTTGCATACAGAGATGTACCCCAGGAATCCTCCCTTTGAATTGCTGTATGGGCATGGAGTGAGGGGGGCCTTTAGCTTTGATTCGTGATGAGTGGAAGGGTGAGTGGGAATCTCACAAGGAGTTTGTTGTGGCATATGTCCTAAACCTAAGGCCAAGGCTTAGGGAGCTCAAGGGCTTGGCCCAGGAGGACAAGGCTTAGGGAGATCAAGGCCTTGGACCAGGAGAATCTGGTAGGAGCTCAACAGCGGAAAAAGGTCATATGACAGGAATGCTCAAGCCTGAGAGTATGCTGTGGGACAGCAGATTATGGTGCTCATTCCTATTAGACACAATAAGCTGCAGGCAGCTTGGGAGGAACCATTTGAAGTGGTAAGGAAGGTCAGTGATGTTAATTACATGGTAAACCTGCTAGGCAGGAAGCAGGGGCACAAAGTGTACATGTTAACATTATGAAAGCCTTACCATGATAGAGAGGTCATGGTGCTGAGTATTTACAGTAGACAGCAGGCATTCCAAAAGCTTAAAGGGGCTTTGGGAGAACTCCTGTGTTAAGTTTTTCTGCATCTGTATGAATTTATCCAACTGGGTTATTTTTCATATCTTCTGTGATTGAAACATTGGTATTTATTGTAACTAGATATTCAGTATTCTCATGTTTTCTGTTTTATTATTGCTTATTAAATATTTCTATATCTTTCATTCTTGTTGGTCTTTTAGAGAATACTTTCATCATCTTGAGAGTATTTATGCTTATTTTAGTGACACTGTGGCTACTTCTGAAAGCCTTGCTGCTTTTGTCGAACTCTACCATTTGTATTGGTATTAATTTTACTCAGTATAGCCTTAGAGTAGCTGACTGGTGGCAGTGTAATTACCTTTGTCTGGGCTGTGGGGGCACAGCTGGTAAATCTGTGCCTGCCTTTCTCAGTGTGTGTGTGTGTGTGTGTGTGTGTGTGTGTGTGTGTGTGTGTGTGTGTGTGTGTGTGTGTGTGTGTGTGTGTGTGTCAGCTACTTAAAACAGGGATATACAGCTCCAAAGTGGTCAGTGTGGAGTCTTATTTGTGGCCTGGAGAGAGAAAGGGAGTCCAACCCCAGGTCTGGAGGGTGCTCCCTGTGTGCTCTTAAGGGAAATTGTGCTTTGTGCAGAAAACTGCATCTGAAAATACTGTGTATATCCATTTTTTCTCCTATTGACCGTCCCTCACCTATGTCAATGGTGAAAATTTAGGCTCCTTGATTATTGGCCCAGAGCAGAGACCCATCACATAGATATCCAAGGAACTCTGGGACAAAATTTGGTTAGACTGCACTGTTAGGCTTGTAAAGACCCTTATTGTCATTAGCCTAGTATAAACCTATGAACCTATGATTCCAAAAATCTTCTGAGTTTACCACAACTATTACCTGTCATAACTGTGATGCATTTTGCTGTGTTTGATGCATCATTTGCATTATTTGTTTCTAGGTATCCCTAAAGCCCTTTAAGTACTTACACTTTGGCCCTGCTCCAGACAGTCGATCCCAGGTTTCAGCTACTCTTGTTAAATATTTCTCAAGCCTTCTTTCAACAGCTCACTTTCCATATGTCATCTGTGTCTCTCCTTCACCTTTCTTGTTCTTTGTATTCAGTTCCACTCTTGCAAGTTGCCCTATAACAACATTTTGCCCCTGGTGTTAAATGCCTCATTATCTTCTAATGTGTTCTTAACTAGCTATCTAACATGCAGCCTTCAAGATTTTGTTTATTCTCTACTGTTTGCTTTCTGCCAGACTAATGATATGGCCTGTAGTAGTAGACATAGAATTGCAGATGTTGTGTTACTATTACTGTATAATGGAATGATCACCACAGGATTGTCCAGCTTAGGACTGATTATGACTATCCCTAATTCCTTTCCTCTTGGGTTCCACATAGGATTACTTAACTAAGCATGTATATTTCTCATGAATTCCAGCCTCTCACCAAAATGTTTAAACTGGTACTTTTCTAGATTATGTCCCAGCTTCCACCTGTAAGTCCTGTCTACCAGCAGCTACAAATCTGTCTAGACTGGCTTCTTCATATGTGACCTCTGTATCAGTGCTGCTGACATCAACATACAACCTGACCTTGCTTCTTAGCTGAGTACAAACACAACACTGACATGCTAAATGAGAGAAGTCCAGATACTGAGCAGTATACAAGAGCACATCTTAAGGATATTATCCTGATAGTACCTCCATGATCACCATCATCCGCTTCTGACAAGCCAGCATTCTATGCATTGTACTATGCCCTTTAACTTCCTTACCAATTTCCTAAGAGATGCCACAGTAAATATCTTGTTAACATCAAGACGTACCACACTCACATGGCTCCTAATGCCATCACCACTAGTGATTCAGCCATAGAACAGGATAAAACTGGATTTGAAATGCCCCTGCTGCATGAAGCCATGCTATAGAATAAATGTAATTCAGGATGGCAGGTAGTGTGCTTAACAGCAACATTTCCATAACGTTACAGAGAAGTGAACATGACCTCTGATTCTTTACTGACTGTGCTCCTTCCCTGATACACTTTCTGACAAGGGAAATACTGTTCTTATTCTTGAGCCATGTGACATATCAGTTTTTAAGGAGATTCTGGAGATTCAGCACCCTGCGAGGCAGCAAATGTGAATCTTGTTCTCTTAAAACTTGTGATTTTCCTAATTATATGGCTTCCAGTCGCTTCCCCTTTGCATTCCTGTGCTGACACCCATGTATCTTTTTTTGTGTGTGTCTGCAGAGATGAAGAATAAATTAAGTTTCTTTGAATCATTTGAAACATTTTCAAACTTGCATCTCTTTTTATAGTATCATTTCATCCTGTCCAATCTTTTCTATGTTCCCTGTTGTATCAGAAGGTTTTTTTTTTCTGATGATTTCCTTCTCTAGAAAAACCTTAGCACTTCTGGATGAACTTTGATGGCTTTCTACAGCACCTCCCAGTTCTTTTCTCCATCCTTTTCCCAGTTTCTCATACTCCTATATGCACTCTCCTTCCGTCTTTAAGTGAGCTAGTTGTCTGCTTATCCGGAACCACCTCCTCTTTTTTTCCCCTTGACTGAGTATTTAAATCCCTTTTTGACTTGACTGCATCCATATAGCATCCCCACCCTTGAGTTGTTTTCAGCTAGGCCAGACCTTCCATACTTATGGCTGTATTTCTTAACAGACTGGAGGCAGCTTTCCGTCTAAGATCTCTACATTTATTATTACTTGGCTCCCCTCAAGTAATAGGAAATCACAGGCAAGTCTGGCCACTGACTATGTCACCTCAGCTACCCTTATCCCATCTGTATTGCTGAGGACTAGTTTAAGGATACTTCCCCTTCCTGCATGGATACTTTAAACTCCAATCAAATCTATTTTCTATAAGAGCTTCTACTACTTCTGTTCCCTTGCTGACTGTGCACATCAATGCTTTTCTATTTCCTGCTGGAAGTTTAAAGATCGCCCATAACTGTGATTGTCCTGCTCTTCTTTCACTTCGACTATGTTTTTCAGCCTATCATTATTCTTCTTTTCAATATCTGCTGATCTGCATGCCAAAGGTGCCCACCAGTAGCTCTAATCTCTCCTCTGGCCTCAATTCTTCTTTTCAATATCTGCTGATCTGCATGCCAAAGGTGCCCACCAGTGGCTCTAATCTCTCCTCTGTCCTCAAGGCCAATATAACAGTGTCTCCTTCATTTCCTTAATTGCTGCCTTTTATCCCATCCAAAACACACACTGCTCTCTTCCCATTTATTTCCTTCTATGGCTCCTTTCAATACACACCAGCAGTTATTGCAGTATCCTAATCTCTGTCCAGTTTTACTCATGTTTCTGCTTTGTTTACAATAGTTGTATTGTCTTCTTTGAGAAGAGTATACAATGGACCCATTTTCATACTTTTTACCTGAGGTGCACTATTCCACTGTTTATTCATTACATCAGCTGCTGCCTCCTTCATGGCTTCTTGCTCTGTTCTCTTTCTATAGACTCTGTAATTATACTTCTGGACCTCCCCATTTCAGCTGGAAAGGACTCATATAGTTCTTTAATTTATCTTTGGGAATCTCTTTCCCATCTCTGGTTAGATGCAGCTGGCCCCTGGCACAGAATCCCTTATCATCTAGTCTAGGTAAACAGCTATGTATTCCTCTGTATAACACCAATTGCACAACCACTCCCAGAATCCTCTGTTTCCTCTCCATACTTACATATGCATCTGACAGCAGCTCAGATAAAGCTCCCTGCTACTTATCTTCCTGCAGACACCCCTTGGTTCTACTTCTCTGTACTGTGCTGCATTGGCAGCCAGTTGATTTGTCACCAATTCAGCAATTGCAGTGGTCTAATCTTTGGACTTATTTCAATCAAACTGGTTTTGTGAGTTATCTATTCTAAGACCCAATCCAGTCTCTGTCCTAATTAAAGTTTGACCCCAGGTATAACATATGTGTATCTGTTGTGTATGGAGAGTTTCAGTGGAAGTAAATTGCTGCAGTTCACTGACAGAGCTGGTCGTGTACAATCCCTGAAGATATGACAGCCTAAAATAAATGGCACAGCATGTAGTAACACTGCTTTACTTTGCAGACAGATAAAATTAGAGTAAGTAGCACTGAAAAACATGGGATTTGTACAGGAAGATAAGAAGCAGGGATCTTTCAAAGGCACATATGACTGATCACAAAATCTAAAAATCCAATACTATAGAAATTTAGAATGTTATTTTTAAAATCACTACAGAATTCCATTTGAAAATGTAGGTTTCAAGAGTTCAGTCTATAAGCCACTAAAGCTATGTATTGTTGTCCAATAGGAGAACTTCAATGGAATGCTTTGCAAGAAACTGTCTTCTAATGGCAGAAGTCAGAAGTGATTTCTCCTTCATGTAGTGTTGCCACATATATGTTTTTTTCCAGACTATATGGAAATCAAACTGACTGTCTGGGAGTCTGGAAAACATTGCAACAAGTAAGGTATTATGTTTCTAAATAAGAAACAGACTATCAGAGTTTGTTAAATTGGCATATTTACTATGCTCTTTTTTTACAGAAAAGTATAGTAAATCTGCAGAAAGAAAGCATCATAAAAGGAAAAAGAGGACTCCCTACCTGATGCGACAATGATGTTACAAAAGGGTCTATATTACCAGATTGAATGTTCAGGTTTTTGAATACCTAAACATCAAACTGGTAATATCAAAAGTCAAAAACCATGAACGGCTGCTTTCAGGCAGGGAAATAATTCCCTTGGCCATTATGTGGAGTTTGCCCTTTTGTCCAATGTAGAGCAATCTCGGAGTTGGTAAATTTAGTTAGGGGGTGTGGGGGACACATTTGGGTTTAAAAGGTTTTTTTTATGGCCAAGGGAATTCTTTCCCTGCATGAGAGTGGCCTTTCATGGTTTTCAGCTTTCGATATTACCAGTTCGATGTTTAGGTATTCGATAACCTGAACGTTTGATCTGGTGATATAGACCCATTACAAACTGAGTGGAAGATGGGTGGGGATATGGGAGGAGATGGACAGGGTTATGGGAGGTGCAAAGGGTCTGGTCTTGGTCCAGTTTTGGCCACAATGAAAGGTGGCAACCCTACGTTCATGTGGCATTTACACTATGGTGCCTGGCTTCTAGTCTAATGGCAGATTAGCCTTAGACACACTATAGTGCTGCCATATCACTAAACATGTCTTTGGCTGCAATTTTAAATCAAAGCAGTGCACTCCTAGTGAAAGTCTGTCTGTTATCAGTCTGTCTGTTATCAGTCTCAACAAAAACCTGAGATCCCTTATCAAATCCTCTAAAGCCAGCTATGAAGGCAGAATTTTGCCTGACACCAAAAACAACCACAAAGCCTTCTATAGCTATACCAAAAACCTCAAAGGCAATACCCAGATTTGCTCTGAGTTATTGCACAATGGCACCTCTTATACTGAGCCAACAGATATAGCCAACATACTGGCCAACAGTTTCAGTGCCAACTTTAACCCCCTCACGCAAGGGCCCTATCACAATACCAGATGAAAGCTTGGTACCCACCATTTCTGCAGCACAGGTAAAAGCTGCATTGTCCAAAGCCAAGAATACAGCATCCATGGGACCTGATAATATCCCTGGGTGCGTCCTACATGAGCTACAAAATAAACTGTCACCACATTTGTGTGCCCTGTTAAATCACAGCCTTACCTCAGGCTATGTCCCTAATGAATGGCCACTGATACAGTCATTCTGCTCCATAAAGGGGGAGCAACTATAGACCCTGGGAACTATCACCCCATTAGCCTGACAAGCCTGGTATGCAAAGCTATGGAGCGCATCATCATGTACCTGCTTAACAAAGATATAGGCAATCTCCAAACTCTTGACCCAACACAGTTTGGCTTTGTCAAGGGGAGATCCTGCCTGCTGAACCTGGTTGATTTCTTCGAGGCAGTCACCAGGGCTGTGGATGAAGGTAAGGCAGTGCATACAGCCTACCTCGACCTGGCCATGGCCTTTGATACCATTCCCCACTCAGGTATCATTGATAAACTCTCCAAACTAGGCATCAATCTTTACATCACTAGGTGGGTTGCAAATTGTCTCACAGACAGAACCCACAGAGTGAAAGTTGTGGATTCCAAGTCAGACTGTTGATCAGTCATGACTGGAGTCCCACAGTGCTTGGTTCTGGGCCTCTCCTGTTTGGCATCTACTTCTCAGAAGTCCAGGCCAACACAGAAGGACTCTGGCTGACCAAGTTCACTGATGACTGCAAGCTAGGAGTCATTATCAACTACTCCCCAAGTGATGCAGACATCCTACAAAAGGGCCTCTCTGAGACCAATGACTGGTGTCGGAACCATGGTCTGAAGCTTAATGCCAAAAAATGCATTATTATCCCCTTTGGAAAAAACTCAGTTCCCATGAATTACCATGTTGATGGGAGCCCACTGAACACTGAAGGGGCCATAAGAGACATGGGTACCCAGGTCGACAGCCACTTCACCTTCGACCACCACATTGCCACTGTGGTCAGAAAGTCCTTCTATGTGACATATCTTATAACCAAAGGTTTTGCATCCAGGAATAAAGAGGTCATCATCCCTCTCTACTCATCCCTCATTAGACCAATCATCGAATATAATGCCCCGTTTGGCATGTACCTGACCAGACACCTACAACAGCTGGAGAAGCCACAAAAGTGCCTTACAAAAATAATCCTAGGCCTTAGACACATGTTCTACATGGACAGACTCAAGAAACTTCAGCTGTTCTCAGTCTCTTATCATCTACTTAGAGGTGATCTCTGCTTGACTTACAAAGCCATGTCCGACCCAGCCCTACTTGAAATGCTACACCTAAAGAAATCCCAATCCCCCAGAACCACATTCTCCAGAGATCACAACCTCATTACCACAATAAACAAAACATGCTGGAGGGACAGGTTCATCTCCCAAAGACTGCCCATACTCTGGAATAAGCTTCACATTCATGTCAAGTAGAGCACCTAACTGGCCCTCTTCAAGAGAAATCTTGACGAGTGGATGGGTAACAGAAAGTTCACTCCAGGGATCATTCCAGTTGCACTACTGGATATGGGCAATGTGAGCTAACATTGGGTGGCACGGTGCCTGGGCAATTTTTTTTGGGCTAGGCTTGTAAAGGCTCCAGAGCCATTAGCCTAGTACACAACTATGAACCTATGTTATAGGTAAGTATATTCTAATATTTCTTCCTTTTTCCACTGTATTGATACCCTGCTACCATCCCAGAGCTGTGTGATCCAGATGGCTTTTACTACTGTCCAGATTTTTGCTTCATATTTTTGGTCCATTTTTTTTATAAAATAGTGTTTTTCTAACAAATCATTGGCAATTTGTTGAAGATTTAAGTCAGAAAATAATGATGAACATTTGAGTTTCAGACTTCATACCTTCTGAAAATCCATGCTAAACCAAAATCTGTTATTATATCTACTTTCTAAGTCTGTAAGAGCAATATTTAAAAGGTGTCCCTATTTTTGGACCTTTGTCTTCCCTTTATTTATGGCGTTGTCCAAATTTCTTCCTCTAAGAGGTTGAGAGGTATGACAGTAAAGTAATAGTGTGTAAAGTCTTATCATAGCAGTAAATTTCCTTTTTTTCACTGTTTTCCCTGCTGCAGTATTCTTTACAGAAGGGATCTTCTGCCAAGGATAGCCCGATGTCTGGCCAATATAACAAAGCCTTTAGGTCTTATTGGAGGCGCATGTCACATGTATACTCCCTGTGCATATTTCAGACCATTTTCGGAAGTATTTTGGTAGCCATTTAAATAGAGTTGATGGCATCTTTCAATATAACTAAAAAAACCTAAGGACTGTTTGACTGCATACTATTTTAAAAATATGTTATCAGTCTACTGATAATTTAAAATAATTGGGCAGCCACGGTGGTGCAGCGGTTAGCATTGTCGCCTCACAGCAAGAGGTTCTCCATTTCAATCCTCGGCTGGGATTCCTTCTGTTCGGAGTCTGCAGGTAATCCCTATTGTCATGTGGGTTTCCTCCAGGTGCTCTGGTTTCCTCCTACATACCAAAGACATGCTGTAGGTGGATTGGACACTCTAAATTGGACTTAGGCGTGAGTGTGTGCATGTGTGTGCCTTCTGTGGAAGGTTGTGCGCCAAGCTGGCAACTCGACACCATAAGACTCCACTGCCATTCATGAGCAGACAGGTGATCTGCTGTGGTGGCCCCTAACTGGGAAAAGCTGAAAGAAGAAGAAGATAATTTAAAACAATCCAGTGGTTTCTGAATTTTATAAAGTCCCAACGGATAACAGGTATCTGAACACAATGCAAAAAACAGTTTGCATTAAACAATTCATGTAGTGTAGTATGTGAAAATTTGACATAACAGCATCATTACAAGAAAGCTGTAAATAAAACATTTAAATATTTTTATCTGCTCATTTAATGGAATGATTATATGTGGAAAACTGACTAGATTATGGGAGCCACACAAGAAACAAAGTTATATTTTCTTAGGGTAAATAACGTTTTCCTTCTTGCTTGCAATTACAAGTGGTATATAATTTGGTGAGAGGACACAGACATGACTTGAGGCTTACTTATTTTGCTTTATTTTTATTCAGAAATATTTTCAGCTCATAAACCTCTAAAGAACTACTGGAATGAAGTGCATCATAACATGCCTGTTCCTGACGGGCCTTCTAGCATCCGTTTGGGGTAAATGATTAAATAATTATTTTCTAAAATCTGCATTTTCAGTTTTTATAAGTTGGTGTTACTGAAATAGCTGGCATTTGAACAATTATTGACAAAACATAATTGCATGTTATATTAATATGAGTAAATGTTCATACTTTCATAGAACCATATGGAACTGTACTCTTTCTCTGGTCCTAAGAAGCAGTGGAAATGTTTGGTACTGATACATGGTACCATCTGTACAAATGTTACGCAATGTGTGAACCACAGATTGGTTGCTGAAGGGTTAGATGGGAGGGAAGAAGCTGGGGTATGGACAATTGTCCTTCATTATAGAGATGCATTGGGTATCCCACTACAGGGGCATCCTCTGAATAATACCAAGGTTTTCAGCAATTGTTGTGGCCTGCAAACAACACTGAGACATGGCAACACCTGTAGGTATTGCTCCCATGGTGCTTGGTATATCACAGTAGGGACATTTATAACATAATGCTAATTTTATGCTAACAGGATGGAATAGACATGGCATAGCATTCTTGTTCCAGGTCCATAGCATTGATGATAAAGTAATCAAAACTGCATCTATAAAACTCACAAAATAAAAACAGTTTCATCTCCCTCGTTCTTTGAAATAAGAATCACCTACCCCATTGGGTTGTTGACCCACACCCATGCATATTGTTATTAAAATCAAGGTAACAGGGTAGTGGAAGAAAATGGCCTTACCCCATTCCCATAGCAGTTTACAACATTCATTGTTGTGATACAAAATATGTATACTAAAGCTCAATCTTTACACATCAGACCAAAAAAAAAAAAATAGAGTGATACATTTTTTTTTAACAATTATTTAAGTATTAAAAATAATTAGAGACAATTGTGTTTTATATATTTTAAAACAATGTAATGTGTCCCTTGGGTTTTTTCCATGAAATGTTAATTGGGAGTTTTTTAAGCAAGAATTTTATTGGACAGGCAATTTTTCAATTAAATAATAGGGTATATATTATGGTTGTTTTATAAGGTTGTTTGTATCTGAAGAAGATTTTGATCGAAAACGTATCAGCTTGGAAGCATTAATTTTGGCTGTGACTATGACTCTCGTTGTGGATTTCATAAATATTTTATATTTTCTTGGTGCGAGCCCTTATTTGGTGATTCCTGTGAACATTTTGCTGTTAGAGTGATAATTTCCCAGTCCTCAACCTCACATGCCACTAGCTTTGTTAGTAGAAAGTTCATAGCAAATCCAGACTATATTTTCTTTTCTGTTTTTGTATACACAACAAACAGATCAACAGTACATAACCCATTGATGATGAAAACTAGCTTTGGAAAAATTACTGTTTTTGGGCAGTAACTCTTTCATTGGCTAATAATTTGACAGTATAGATCAACTACTTTGCCAGTGAACCTACCAACCTTGGACAAATATCTGACTGTCATCTAGATGGCTGCTCACTCTTCTCTCATCCCAAAACTAGAGGCATTTTAAGGGCATCCACCCTACTCAGTTGTGTTGAGGTGAACCTACCAACCTTGGACAAATGCCTGACTGCCATCTAGATCGCTGCTCACTCTTCTCAATTCCCAACACTAGAGGCATTTTAAGGGCATCCACCCTACTCAGTTGTGTTGAGGACAAAATTTGTGTTTGTTGGAAAATAAATTGGCCAACTGGGAAAAGAACAATGTGCAGACAATGGAAATGAGATCAGATATGGGTAAGGGAAAAGAATGCAGTGTCAATGTTTAGAGATTTATGGAGATTTCCATTTGCATTCTTTTACTAAAGTGCCTTGCAATTTGCAAGGAAATCAGTGATTTGTCATTGCTTCCAGTAGAAACTCGGCTGATTTTTCACTTGCACTTACTAGGACTTCTTTTTTATGTTTGGCTGCTATCTGACTGAATTAAATATCTTCTGACAATAGTACATCCGTACTTTTCTATGTGACATGGCATCATGCTTTATAGTAGCACACATCTGTTTCACCTTGTTGGTACTATGCAGAATATGGATGCCTTATAGGAAAGCAAGTGTACCCTTCTCACTTTCAAACACCGTGGTGAATTACACGTCTTTACTGTGATGGACAAGCAAGTCTGGAAATGTTGTATTCTTAAGACATTAATGATTCAGTATTGACCAACCTAATACAAAAGGATAATAGGCAATCAATGTGCATGCACTTGTGGTCATTCACAGGAAAAGAATAATGTACTGGGAAATCCACAACATAAAAGCAAGGTACTATAAAAAATCTAAAAAAAAAAAAAAAACCAAAATAACATCAAGTGCTTTTGTTCTTTTATTAACAAGAACTTCTTCAGAATGAAGTAACCCATCAACCATCGATTGTAAAAATAGGTTTTTCTCCTAAAACTGGTAACCAAGTGGAAAGGGGTGATTAAATTTCAAGAGCTGAGTTGTTCGTTTGCTTTGCCTGTGAATTTAGATGGATTACAAATAAAGGAAATTGTAACTGGGAATCAGGTACTGGTTGAGGTCTTAGGTGAAAAGCCTAGATTTATATATAAGAAAACAAGGAATTTAAAACATATCTTGGAGAATTCATCAAAGATTCCTAATAATGAAAAGAATGCTTGTACTGTAGATTCATAATGACAGTTTGTAGTTTTCATTTTTATGCATAGATTTTGTATTAAATGCAAATGGTAGATTTAATTGTCAAAGTGAAGTTTTATATGCCTTGCTTAATGTTCAAATTGTAATCAATTTTATACTGGAAAAACCACGCGGAAATTAGTTGACAGAATAAAGGAGCACATTTTGACTTTTAAGAAAAAAGATAGTACAAAAAATGCGTTAGCAAGGCAAGTCCCACATTGTAGAGATTTTAGGAAATTTCAATATTTAGTAATTGAATAAGTTGACAAGTAGAGGTTTGTGGGGTCATTAATGCTTATTTAGAGTTTTTAGAATTTAAATGGCAGGTTTGAGCAGATACTGCTCCAGGTATAAATGACAAAATATTTATAAAAAGTTAAAGTATACAAATGTTTAACATTTGCAATTAAAACTTTTTTATATATACGTTTTATATATTTTTTACATTTTTTTGTATTGGTATATTGTATCTTTCAATTTTTTGTGTTTTGAGAAGGCTTTGTATGAAGATGTGTTTGCATTAGTTTTTTATAATGAGTCTATGGTTCTATAAACAAATGTTGGATAGGTTCAATTACAGGGCTTGATTGAATGCAGTTGTTATACTGTGGATTATATCATCAAAAGAATCGTATATAGTGGGGTGGTTAATGGGTTACTTCATTCTGAAGAAGTTCTCGTTAATAAAAGAACGAAAGTGCTTAGTGTAATTTTGGTTTGTTTTTTAGTGCCTTACTTTTGTGTCGTTATGGGTTTACAAGTCATGGTTTTTTCTTAGTTTTCGGTCCTTGATTTTTGCTGTTATGTACCAGTCCTATGCTTTTCTGCAAGAGAAGGAAGGCCAAAAGTACTTTAATCCAGGGCATGGGCAGAAACATTTTTTGAATTTAAGAAAAGGCCAGTGTGACAGATTTACAGAATCAAATACCCATATCTCTTATGCTTCATTGTTATTTTGTTGAATTTTAACTTTCAAATTATCTGTGGCATGATCCCACTTATTTCCATTAAGGGTAATATATAATTATTGATCATGGAATGGGCAAGGCCAATTGATAACCAAATGGGATAGATTATTTTGAACAGAAAAAGTGAAACTGGATAGGCTTAAAATGACCCACAAGGGCAGCTAGCCTAGTTTTGGTTATTATCCTGTGAACTTATGAATTCCTGGGCAGTAAACTTCTGTTACCCGGTAACATGGTTACCCAGTATATGGATAGGGATGGTGCAGAAGTACAGTAGTAGCATTGTCATCTCACAACAAGAGGTCCTCTAGTTTGATTCTCTGCTGGTGTGGCTTCTGTGTGGAGTCTGCATGTCCTCTCTGCATTCATGTGGGTTTCCTCTGAGTGTTCCGGTTTCCTCCCATGTCACAAAGACATATGTATGGAGCGTTTCTCCCCAGGCCTCTGCTGAAAAATGGCTTCGATCCAAGTCAGACTTTCCCATTAAACAAATGTTAAATAAATAAATAAAATAAATATGTGCTTAACAGTGCTGAAGAAAGTCTCAGACAATGACAGTATAACTTCTTATTCTATACCTTTATTCTCATCCATGACGTACACACTATTGTTCTCGCTGTGAACAGGGATAGCCTGTTGCCTTTTCCATTTAGAGCCTTTTGATTTCTAGCTTCACACAAACTCTGAGTCCCAAACTTTATTTTGTTTTCAAATGAAACATCACAAATTTGTCATTCCTGCGTTTCATGTGTGACTTTCATCATACCAGCATTGCCATTTAAGTCGCTGATAATGGAGCTACTGCATGGATCTTTAAGCTATCCATTAAGACTGAAGAACTTGGAACACTATTCAATAAGATATGAATTTTATGAAACCCTAATACTGTAAACCTGGCAGGTCCTATGCAGCATTAGGAATACAATTTACCACAGTCTGAACGCCCTTGGTTTCCCAGGCCTGGCTCCTATCTACAGCACCTGCAGCTGTACTTCAATCAAAATCCATGCCAGGTTTGCTGAAATAAAATTCTCTCATGCCAGTAATCTTATCAGTTTATTCTACTTTGGAAAGAAGTTAGTGGGTAAAAGTGTGATCCTTAATGTTATTTTCTTCTACTATCAGTTCTACCAGACTCCTCCAGTAACTACCTTGTACATTTTTACATTTGGGAAACGTTTAGAGTTAAGCAACATAATGGTGAAATATATGTGCTAAAACCACATGTAAGGTGATGTATTTAAAGTTTACTGAGACCCCAAATTCAAGAATTCAAAATTCTAATGTCGGAATAAATATTCTCATCAGGTTTACAACAGAATCTCCTATAAAGATGGTATTAAAGGGATCTCCTAAAACAGGAATGCATTTGATATGCCAGAATCATGGAAATATAGTTGATTTTAAAGGACTAGGGCAAGACAAGAAAATGAAATCCTTCCAGGGTTCTGGAACAACTAAATGACTCATATCTGATGACCTCGGATATCTTCAAACTGCTTCCAGCTGTAGTGATCATGTGATCATACACGTAGCAGTACACTCGTCCTCTTACATGTCTGTTTTCCACTAATTCATTAGTGATTTTTTGCTAGAAATACTATAAGGTACTTCACTGCCCAACACTGCCTGTGAGGTATAGCTTCCATATTTGCTCTTCTGAGCTGAGAGTGAAGCACAGAGAGAACACAGTTCTAGTGGCACCGATACTTCACAAACTTCAACTCCACAAGGACTCAAAAAGTCTTTCAAAGGCAAAGCAAAGCATTGTAGGTGTAGACTTTTGAAAATAATAGAACTGAAATGTCCCTGTGCTTAACAAGTTAATGGAGCTAAATTAATACAAACAATATACAGTGCTATGGTGCACTGCTGCTGGAATCTTGCGCAATACAAACCCCCTTCTTGTACCTTTGAACTCAACTGAAGCAAACAGGGCAGCAACCATAAAAGTTCAACTAGAAAAGAAAAAACAGCAAATGCACTGTGTGCAAAATTCCGTCTCCGTGTCTTGGAAATTCACCTCTGTTCAATGCTCATAACAGTCCACAACACCTTCAATGAAACCAGGTAGAAGTGAATAAAAGTTTATTGTAATGCCAACAAACAAAGAATTCTCTCTCTCTCTCTCTCTCTCTCTCTGTCTCACTCATATTTAAACTGTGTAGCTTGAGATATTTTAGTAATCCCTTGTTTTGCAGTAACTATCCCCACATAAGTCTTTTGCCACTAAATACTGGCCTCAGCTTCAGGCTGATGCATGAGTTTTCCCCTCTAACTAAGCAATAATCTACATTCTCCTGTATCTCTTAACACTTTCCCTGTACTAGCTTCATAGTGACTTGTCCACTTCTATTCACGTTTAGATTGTTTTCTGAGTTAACTACTGACCTCGTGCTGTTAGCCCTCCCCGTTCAACCTTGTTATGCTTGGGATCACTCTACTGTCCTACCTTACCTTACCTTACCTAATATTCCCTCCCAGTCTCTGCTACTTTACTTTTGTACTTACTAAGCTCTACCCCTTCCACAACAACCTATCAGACACCACCTATTTACTATTCAATTAGCTTATTCTACTGCAAAACCCATTCTATGTACTCCCACATATCACTTGCTGTTCTCTTTTTGTTTCCTAATCTTTTCACGCAGCTACTCTTTCCTAATTTCTCTTGCATCTCCCCCAATCCACTCACACATAGACTATAGTAAACACCTACTAATGACTTTGGCTCGTACCTAAATTTCTACCATAAGCCTATTCTGCTACTACCAATACAACCTACAGCACGTTTTCCTCTCTCTGTCATCCTCCTCTTCCCTTCTCAGATTACTTGACCTTAACCTTTCCTCCTACACGTCACGCTTAACTTAATACACCAAGTCACTATTGCTTCACACACACTATCATCATCACCTTTCCAACAATCAAAATGGCACTCCTTCACACTGTTTTGCTACTTCTACCAACACTCATCGCTCACATCAAATCTTATCTCAATCCACTCCACCACAGTGTAACACCCCCCTCAAGCACCACCTACCAAACTACAAACTCCGTTCATTACGACCATGTTACCACTCTTAATCTCTACCCCAATACCTGTAATACCTTCTTGCAGGTACAGATACATACACAATAAACCTAATTAAAAGTCCAAGTACAAAGAAAAATGGATCCTATTATATTTACACTTTAGTCCCACACTGTCCCTAGTGAGTGAATTCCATCCATATCCTGGCCCCTCTCCATAAATGTCACACACTTGGCTTTCAGGCACCACACCTGCTTTCACATTTCTTCCTCCTTCAAGGCAGGTGCCAGCCTACTCCATACAAACATGAGTCTTAGAATTATGTATAACAAGTTAGCCATCTGACATGCTTCCATAGCTTCACACTCCCCTGATATACTTGTGGCCGTTGAAACCTGGCTCAAGCAGGACACTAAGGACTAGGAAATCATTCCCCAGGATACAACACAATAAGAAATGGTAGAACATGCAAAGGCCTATG
Source organism: Protopterus annectens (assembly GCF_019279795.1). Classification (NCBI taxonomy): domain Eukaryota; kingdom Metazoa; phylum Chordata; order Ceratodontiformes; family Protopteridae; genus Protopterus; species Protopterus annectens. The sequence goes on from NC_056739.1 coordinate 33,484,339, forward strand.
GTGTTGTAATTATTTACAGAAACATTCTGCAACTCACTGCCTAGATCCACTCCCACCCCATTCCTCCAATGCAGAAACTAGGATTGAACACCTACAAATCAACAACCAAAAGAGCCCATGTATCATAGCATTACCCCCCAAAGGAATAATACCACAACAATGAAATATATTCTGCATTGGAGGTCTCATAACATCCACCATGAAACCATCATATTAGGAGACCTCAATGTAAGTTGGCAACTCATGAGTTCTAACATCCCCACTCTCTCTCTCTGCTTTCACCTAACTAATAACCTGGCCAACAAGAATAAAAAGCACAGCAACAGGCATTCCACACTCAGCTGGATCCTGACTATTACCCCAAACTGAACTAGCACTGTTGGTTGTCTAGCGCACACCATCACTGACCACTTCCCAACATATGCAGTACAGCAAACAAACCATTTAATCAAATACATCCATTATAACCAAGCATAGAGCCTTTCTTTATTCAGTAAAGACAACTTTACCTCCTATCTCTAAAAATGCAATTGGAATACTGTAAACATTATGCCTCTAAGTAATACTGTATTTCATTTTTATATGCACATTACCAAAAAAACTAAATGAACTAGGTCCACTTAGACCAAAAAGAATAACATTTAACTCTGTAGCTTGGCTAACAAAAGAGACCAGGCAACTAATGTTACTCAGAGATAAATCCTGGAAACTATATTCCAGTAGTAAAACTCAGTAAAACTAGCAGAACTTCAATCACTTTATAAACCTTTCCAAACAAAAATTAAAATTAGGAAGGACAAAAAAGCCTGTTATACCGAACTGCAAAGCAAGTACCAGCATATTCCCAAACAGTTCTGGTTAAATATGAATAATCATTTATGGCTTGGCCAAACCACAACACCATATCCAATATCCACTATCCCTTCATATTCTATACCTAGACAATTCAATACCTTTTCACTCAGTCAGTGATAACCCTAATACCAGTCTCACTGTCCTTTTCACTGCATAAAACCATCAAATCTTCACTTTTCAATGTGCCTCTACTTCAACTATTAGGAAACACCTGCAAAAGCTTAAAAATGACACCCCAGCAGTTGGTAATCCTCCATTTGTATTTCTTCGAATTCCTGATGATGCTCTTGCTTTCCCTGTCTCGGTATTGGTAAATCACTCTATAATGGAAAACTGTGACCTACCTGTCTGGGAGAAATTGCATATAACCCCACTTCATAAAGGCTGGGCCAGTACGAAGTTTTCCAGCTAATGCCCCAGTACCATTTTATCACCCCTCTCAAAAAACTATCAACTCCTAGAACATCTTACCAAGTAAAATATTCTGTCCCTAACCCAATGTGGTGTTCGTCCTTACTACAGTACTACTACAGCTCTCCTTAGCTTCACTAATGCCACAAACCTCAGTAGAAATGCAGGTAGCCTGGACTTTTCTCCTTCTGAATATGTATTTGACACACTCTCCCACCAAAAACTGCTCTATGAACTCTCTCCTCCATAGACCTTTGCCACTCAACACTCATATGGTTCCACAGCAAGCTATCAAGGTACATGCTATAACATAGAAGCAAAATGTCTCCCCATTCCTATCAGTCTTTGCTGGCACACCTCAGGGAACAATTGTAGGCCCCCTGCTATTTAACTTCTTAGCCAACAATTTCAACTTAGGCAGGAAAATACAACCATTGTTCAGAATGCAGACAATGTTACTCTTATATGCACAGCACCAAATCTTCCACATCTGCTTCAAATCACCCAAGAATCCTTTTCTTCCACTGAGTCCTGGATGCAAAACTCTTATTTACTGTTAAAAAAATAAAATGCTTTCTACACCTAAGCATAAATCAGCAAAAACCCCAAAAGTTATGTACTTACCATAAAAATACATCAGTGTTGTATGTAAGGTCTGTCTCAATCTGTGGGTTATCATATCTGACTCAGATCCAAAACTGGCCATTCTCAGAATCTTCAGAATAAGAGCTCTGCTGCCTCTACCTATAAGCACCTACTGTAGCACTCTTTTCCTCAGATCAAGTTTTTTTTTCCAGAAGATAACCTCTGAACCAATACGAATTATAATCATACTGAAGATTAAGGAGGATTAGGAGCTGAAGACAACAAAAAAGGATCCTTAAGGCTAGACTACCATTGCCAACGTGGAGCACCCACTATAGAAATGACAATTTGGAAAGGGCACAGAGGGGGAGAGAGGGTGGGATGGTTGAGACAAATGGATACAAGCAATATGGATCTATCATTATGCAAGTACATAACTTGTGTATCTGATGTTGTCTTATCCATCCAGTCTCAACCTGGGGGACAGAGTCGCCAGCTAGTAAAACCCCCATGTAGGCCCTAGGAGAGAACATTTTGATAGCTCTAGATCTGGACTGTACATCCAGCTTGTAATGGGACACAAAGGTATGATTATTATATGTATTTTAAGTAGCTGCAGCACAAATATCATCAGTAGAAGTTTGCAAGAAAAAGACAGTTGAGGTAGCAAATGTACTCAATGAAGGATCTTTAGGTTTCACAGGTAAAGGAATTCATTTTAAGGAGTATGCAACGGAAATACAATCTGAAAGACATTTGGATAAGGTCACTTTGGAAACCAGCTTGTCAAGTCCAGTCTTAGAAACGTCTTAGAAAAGGAAACAAACAGTTGGTCAGATTTTCTAAAACAGTCGGTCCTAGCCAGATAGAATCATTGTCTATGAATATCTAAATAATGAAGCAATTGTTACTGAAATTTGAAAAGAAAATTGGCAACTGAATAGGCTTGTTCAAATCAGATTCAAAAGCAACCTTGTGTAGAAAACAATGGGTTTGTTAAGAGGAATCAATCTTTATGAAAAATCAAGCAAGGAAGTATGGAAGATGATGCTTTAAGTTTCTAAATTCTCCTGGCTGATGTGATAGCCATCAAGAAGAGTGTTTTCCATGACAAAAGCTTAAAGGATACTATAGATGATAACTTAAAGGGAGACCTATAAAGGACTTGAAGCAACAGGGAAAGGTCCCAAGGAGGCACTGGATTCCTGACTAGTAGGACTAGTGAAAAGATATCTCTCAAGAAGGCCTTAGAAAGCTTGATAGCTGTCATGGGAGTACTCTCTCTACCAACATGAAAGTTAGGAATAGGTATTCTACAGTTAAGGTACAACTGGCTGCGAAGACCAGAATAAAAAGTATCAGCCAAAAAGTACAGAATAGCATGTAAAGGTGCTGAAAAAGATCCAAGTCTTTGGTAGATAAACCTTCCTGGTGAATCATTTCTGGGAAGTAGTAGTAGAAAGTATCTGAATGTCTCTCTGGAAGAGCTTGGGATTCCTGGCCATCATCAGAATAGATAACACAATGCTGTCAGCTTGAGGGAGCAAAGGTTTGGGAGCTGTAATCCCATTGAATGAGAAATCAGATCCAGAACCGGATCTAGTACCTATGTTGGGTGCAGAAGATGGGGCCAAAGAAAGGAAAGCCAAACTTGGTGGGGCCAAAAGGGAGCAATGAGGATGACAGTTGTTCTGTGTGGGCTGCCTTCTGAAGAAACGTGATCATCAAGGGCAATAGAGGATAGGCATAGAGGAGACCCAAGGGCCAAGCATGCTGAAGAATGTCCCAAAGAACTGTCCCTTCAGCGGGATCAGGCTGTAAAAACTGCAACACTTTGTGTTGAATGGAGAAGCAAAAAGATTGTAGCAGGGGGTGACCCAACAGCTGAAAATCTACTCTTAGTCCTTGTGATTCAGGGACCACTTGTGAAGCAGAAGAATGTTTCTGCTCAAGCTGTCTGCCAGGGTGTTTGCTGTTCTGGGAAACCATTGAGAGGATACTGCCTGCTGCCAAACCCTCATGGGCACTCAACACAGGGGATAGGACCAAGCTACCTCTTGCTTGCTCTGATATCACACCATCAACGTGTTGTCAGTCTGCATGGTAATCACACCCTTGGGGTTGAAGATGCCTGCAATGATTTGTAGACCACCCTCATTTCCAAGATACTGATGTGAAGATTGGCCTGGCTGCTCACTGAGTACCTCAGTTTTCTCTTCAAAAGGCTCCCGCCAACTCCAGAAGAGAAGCATCCATAGTTATCATGGCCTGGGATTGGGGAAGAACAAATGGTCATCCCCACCATGACCAGCATGGACTCCACCCCCCCCCAACAAATGTGGCAGTCACAAATGCTTGTCAGAAGCACTGGAAAGTCCATGGGGTGAGTCAGATAGGACCACTGAACTGCAAGAGTTCACTGTAAAACTCTTATGTGGAATCTTGGAAGACGTACGAGACAAACAGAAACTGCCAAGTGACCAGGGAGGTGAAGTACTGAATCAGCAGAGGTCCTGTGAAGGTGCAGAATGTGAGATGCCTGTAGACACAGTGAACTTTGCCTTGTTAATTGCAGACTGTGAATCTTTCGGGGTGAACAAAAAGAGAATGCAATAACTTTAGAACATGACCGTCAATACCCATGCATTTGAGGTGATGGTCTTCCAAGCTTTTTGGTAAAAAGCCAAGCAACTCCTGAATGCTTCCAGAAAGCAGTAGTCAAGCAACCCTTTAGGGGCTCAGGGAGGGCCTCTTAGAGAAACTCCCACAGAAGCTTGGTTCTGAGGACTGCCCCTGTCCTGTAGGTGGCATCCATTATGGTTGCCCCCTCTGCTGCAGAGGAAACCTTTCCTAGGAGCATCCTGGAAAGGTTTATGCACTTTGTGAAAAACACAGATGCTTCCTGCCCTTCTTATTCCTGAAGAAGGATTATTGAGAGGTTGAGAAATGAACTCCAGTGGCAGATATCTTTCTGTCCTTTTTGGTCCTAGTAAATGTCTCCTTGACTTTTTGGCCAAAAAGGGAGGTACCGTTAAAGGGTACATTAACAAAAGACACCTTGAAACAGTCTGCAAAATTGCAATCCAGGGATGATGATGCATAGCAATGCTGGTGCCTGTTGTGGGTGACATCCCATTAGCTGTGTTGGGCAATAGCTTCATAAAAACATTAGATATAGACTCCATAGGAGACAGTTGAACCTACAGAAACTTCTGAGCTTCTAAAGGCTGTTATGGCTTGACAACCTTTGACACTTCAGCTACAATGTAATGATAAAGTCTCATCAAGTGGGCAAGGTAATTCTATACATTCAGAGTGAGGATGGCTGAAGCATAGGTGCACTTTCCCAAATGGTCCAGTACCCTAGACTTCCTGTTGGGTGGATGGACCAAGAAGCTCTGTTCAGAAATATCCTTTTTAATGGCTGCCACATTCACAATGACAGCCACAGCTGGAACAGTGGGGTCTGTCTTTGGGAGGGGGGCAAAAATCTTAACCAGTTTCTTGGAGATCTGTTCCATCACATTTGGTTCTCTCCAAGCCCTCCAAGTCATGAGGTCTATAAGAGCCTCCATTGGGGAACCACCCAGGATGTGGATGGGCCTGCACCAAAGGCCTCCAGGAACACTGACACTCTAGGAAAGGGGCTTCGGTTGTCAAATTCCTATGCTGTCTCAAGAGTTTCAACAAATCACCAAAAGAGGCATCATCATAGAGGATTTTGGGAGAGCCCTCCCTGTCATCAAGGTCAGTGTGTTCGGTGAGGGATTTCTCCAAGGAATCCAAGTGCTTCCTCTTAGACTTGCTTTTTGCCATGCTCCTTCCCATACATAGATGGATAAAAAGCAGGGGGTCCTGAATATAGGGACACCCGAGGACCTAATTTACAGGCTGTCCTAGAGGAGATTGGCAAAGATCCGCAGTTTCAGATCAAACAGAATGGGGTGTATCCAAAGACACTGCTGAATCCCCTTCTCCGAATAGGAAAGAATCTTCTCCATGGTGTCAAAGGCTGAGTCCAAAGTCAGATGGCTGAATCCAGTGCACCTAGGATCCAAAGATCTGAGGGATATATTGGTGCCTGAAGCCGATTTGATCAGCTTGCATTTAGAGATTGGAGGGGAAGGCAGCACAGTTGGACCTGACAATCCTGGAACCAAAGGAATCAACAGAAGAGCAACTAAAGGTGGAACCAGTACCTCATGCTTTTGGGGGAGCCAAAGAGGCTGAGATAATTCTTAATTGAATCTGAGCCTCAACAAATGTTCCAGATCTGAGGGTTTGAGGTACCCAAGCAACTTGATGGACTTAAGTGAAGATGACACTGACTGTGGCTTTGGTGATCTCTTGGTTGATGCCAGATCTAAGGCACAGATCCAAGAAGGTTAAGATTAGACCCGAGGAGGAGAAAGGGATGACCTTAGAGAAATCTCTGTGTGAGTAATGGGATAGGAAGGGGATGGTAGTCTGCCTGTGCAGGCTGTCTGGTACTTAATTATGAGGGTTCTTTAAATACAAAGGGTTGGAGATTTTCAGGATTCAATAGTTAGGACTGGGGATCAGGGACTAGTTGGCACAGAGGGATCTGAAGGAGTCAGAGCTGGTGGGGGTGAAGTGTTGCTGAACCTTCAGCTCCAGTAAACTCTCCAAAGAAAAGAAAGATCATTTGTGACCCTCACATTCCTTTTTGTGGGTCTTAGAATCTTTGTTCTTGGATCACTCCTTCTTCTGTCTATTAGGTTTATATTAGGGGAAGGAGATGAGGCCTAGGAAGACACTGACTTGAGGAGCCCTTTCAAGACAAACTTTGCATATCTCTCAATTTTACAAGTGCTAACGCCAGCACATGCCTCACAACTGGTGTACAAGTATGCACACTCATCAGGAGCATCCTGCTGTGCTAGTTTATGCCAACATGACAAGCACTTCTTAAACCCCAGAGTCTTAGGGGTGTCCATAGCACCATAAGCAGTAGTTCACATACACAACCACAGCAACAACTACTACAACTGTAAGTACCTACTCACCTACCCACCTATCTGTACACACAGCAAAAATCCTATTATCTAACAACTGGGTATATATAAACATTACAAAAAAAGGGGTCATATACCCTTTAACTGCAGAAACTGGAAAGTTAAACAATTAAAGGCAGCAGCACCAAGCACATCACATAGAAGAAAACCTAACCCCAACAAACCACACAAAAAACACTAAAACTATCATTAAGCCTAATGAAATTAAGTCTACTATCCTATATCTAAAAGGGGAAAACATGCAGAGTAAAGTAGGCAATTGAAACATGTTTGCTAGATGTAGCCAAAGGATACAGCTAGGAGAGCTTGTCATCACCGACGATCCAAATAGAATGGCGGCAGAGATCTAAGGAGAGAGTGCTACAGGAGGAGATTAAGGGTAGAAAAGGCAGAGGTCTTAGTCTGAAGATTCTGGTAATGGCTGCTTTCACAACAGGGTCAGATCCAGTAACCCCCAGCTTGATAACAGATAGATAAGACAACATTGGATACAATCTTTCAAAACTCCCTCAGCTAAGACCACCACAATAGAAACAGTCACCTATTCAAAATCTAAAATATGACCAACACATTACCCTAGCTATCAAAAAAAAAACTAAAAACATGGATTCTTCTACTGTACTACACTTTTCCTAACTGACTCTTCTAAGAAGGCATTAGCATCAGCATATCTCTTCCTAACATTTGTTTATGCATCCCCCATTCTTACAAATCTACATATCGCCTTTAAAAATAAATGATTCATGTTACAAGAAAACTGCAAAATTTGCAGCTGTCCTTCCACATAGAACCCACCACTGCCATGCATGAAAACATCTAGTGGCTAGAACTACCTAAATACTTAACCTACAATCAGTTACTCACGGCTCACAAACCTTCACACAAACCAGAGAAATGTCCACTCTATAAAACACCCTCCATCTCTACACACCCCTCATAAATCTCTGTTCCAGCAACAGATTCTTACTCAGCATTAAACAACTCTGCAGATGAATTTCTGCATTCAAATTACATTGCTAAACTTTGGAAGATTGTCTCTCTCACCTTAAAACAAATCGACAAACCAAAGAATTTTTCGGCAGGCCTTAAAGCAACACCTGAACGTTTCTTGGCTAAGCTCCTGCTCTCATTCTAGGATGACCACCCTATATCTCCTCATCATACTTAACTTTACCTTAACCACCATCCCTACACTCTTTCTACACCTTTGTGAATATCTCCAATTACTTTTGTGCCTCACACCTAAGACTAACTTGTTAGGTCAGACCACAGAATGATCTCCTTTGGGGTAAAAATAAAACCTTGACCCCCAGCTAAACCTGGAAAATTCAGGAACTACTCTAAGGCTAACCTCCTGCTATTAAGTGATAGCCTCCATAAATACTGAGACTGCTGCCTATGCAGACCTGTTCACAGAAACCCTATACAAGCATGTTGTTAAATGCATAGAGGCAGCTGCACCCACCAGGAAGAAGTACAGAACTAGAGCCAAAAACAAGTCACCCTGGTGGAATCACAAAATCAGTAGGCTATACAATAGAAGAAAGAAAATCATGGCAAAGTTTAGGAGGTGCAGCACCCAACAGGATAAAAGCATTCTAACAAAAATCAGGTGGAGCTGTTATGATAGGGATTAAAGATAGCTATGAGACCTGTGATTATTACATGTTCAGTAATAACACCAATACTAGAAACTGTGTAACTGTGACAATAAAGACAACCCTGGAACATAAAGCAATTGTTGGAGTGTATAGACCACCAAAGTCAAGTGCAGATGACCTAGAGGAATTCATACATTTCTTGCATGAAACACAGGAGGGAAGAATAATATTAACAGGGGACTTAAATTTCCCAGAAACAGACTGGAATAATATTGATTCAACAATGTTAGTAAGGAAATTATTCACAATGTATATTCAGGAAAAACAATTGCTTCAGACTGTAAAAAAAAAAAAACTACCAGGGGATAGAACATACTAGACATTGCTTGTGTTCACAATGAAATTACTGTAACTTCAAGTCAAGTTTTACCACTATCGATGTGCAGTGATCATGGGGTTATTAAGGTTAATTTATTGCCAGATAATTCTGCCAAACTGAAATCTAAGCCAATGCACAGAAGGTTAATTACATATTATAGGGAAGCAAAACAGTCACTATATAAAACTAACTGGAGTGAGGTGTTCAGTGGAAAAACTGCAGAAGGAATGTGGAAAGTTTTGAAAGAGAAATTGTTTGAGTGCAAAAAGTCAAAAAATGTTTAACATCAGGATCAAGGCACGCAACATCAGGGGGATATATTTCCATAAGAACAAGATACCTGATTAAGGTGAGAGACAAACAAATATAAGAAATGGAAGAGAGGTCAAATTACAACTTTGAAAACTGAAATAAACAAGCTGGACAAACAGATTAAGCATAGTGTTAGACAAGATCAAGAAACATTTGAAGAAAATTTATATAAAGATATTGAGCATAATAAGAAACCTTTTTATATATACATAATATGTGTAAGGAGTAAAGACACACAAATTGATAAGCTGTGTGCAGATTCTAAAATTTATTTTCAGACATAACAGATTATAGATATATTTACAAAATCTTATGCAAAACAGTTTGGTTCCACAGAAGGGGTGATAAGTTGTCCGAATGACATCCAGGTAACTCCAGATACTAGAATCAAATTAGATTATATTGAAAAAGAACTTCACAAACTGGATCCAAACAAAGCAAAGGGAGGAAACAGAATTAGTAACAATGACCTGAGAACACTTCAGCAAGAACTTACAGTACCATTATATTTATTATTCACTAGGTCATATAAATATGGGGAGATTCCTCAGGATTGGAGACATGCTCTTATTAAGTCTGTCTATAACGGAAAGGGGAGTAGGTCTAACCCAGAGTCATTTAGACCTTAAGTCTACTTTCATGTTGTGGAAAAATAATGGAGAAGCTAATACTGGATAAGTTATTGTCAGAACTGGATAGGATGGGACTTGAAACCATATATCGGCATGCATATGTTGAAAACAGATCTATTACCACCTGTAACATGATGTTCTATAACAACATAATAGCTATGAATGAAAAATTGTGCTTTGATGTAATTTATATAGATTTTACTTCAGCATTTGACAGGGTCATACATAAAACACTGATCAATAAATTAGTACAACTAGATATTGCTGTACTCTTGATAAGATGGATAGCTGCATGGCTTGCAAGTAGGACATGGTGAGTATCATACAGCAACTAGACAAGTGAAATCTTTGGTTACGGTCAGGGTGTACCAAAGGGCTCTGTCCTAGGCCCCTACTTGTTTAGACTGTATCTTTCAGACCTAACTTTTTCATCTGAATTGTTCTACAGTCTATATGCAGATGACCTGAAATTGGATAAACTACGTGTGTTACTGATAAGGCATGTCTGCAAAGTAACTTGTCTAAACTCACTATTTGGGCACAGGAGAATAACATGCTGATAAATACATCAAAAACTAAGCATATGAGATTTGGGAGACATAAACTGAAAGGTGAATGTTCCATACAGCACACAGTGATTGAAACTGTAGACTTATTTAAGGACTTGGGTATATGGGTAGATTCAGCTATGAGTTTTTCTAATCATGTCAACCAAATGGTTAATTATAGTTATAGAACTATAGATTGTATAAAAAGATTTATAAAGTCTAGGAAACCAAAAATACCAAAGTCATTGCTTGTCAGTTACATTAGACCCAAACTTGAGTACAGACTGACAATATGGAAACCCTATAAGAAAACAAACATGAGTGAACTGGAAAGGTCTTCGACAATTGAAAACCAAAAAAAAAAGGTCTTTAATGCGGAGCAGAGTTCCACATTAAAGATTAAAGAACTGAGCTCACTCAGTAGCTCTGCAGGACACAAGATACAAATCAAATTTAAATATGCTGATATGCTGTTTAACTGCCTGAAGTCAGTGAACATTTGCCTATACCATATTCTCCTTGAGAACCAGTACAATGGGACTGTTCCATTCCTTATAATATTTTTCTATAACCCCAGGGTTAAGCATCTTTCATACTTCATTCTTGTTTGATGCTGGGACTCCAGTATTTAGTATTCAGTATTTAGTATTGTTTTATTTTTACTTTCTTGCCAGATAAAGTTTCTATGTTCAACAGAATTAAACTGGTTTTATCAGGCACATTTGAGAATATGTCCTTATTCTTCAGCACAAATTATTTTACTTCTTTTTACTGAAACACTGGTAGTATTTCCTCTATTTTGACTTCAGGATATGCTGCAAGGCTCACCTTCCCTTGTAGTTGTACTTACTAAAGAAACTTCAGTAGAAGATTCTCTCCACAGGTTTCCTTTCACCGGACTGTCTTACTTTGTAATTCATTTTACATATTTTTTTCTGTTACTTCAAAAGGGCTATGATTCTTTACAGCAAAGTTTACCTTTAGAGCAGATACTAATTCAATTACCTGACCTCCTGCGCTGAATGCTAATCTGTTACACAGTCTGCATTTCTGTAATATATTCTCTGTTGCTCCTTCTATGTCTTTATACTCACTCTCTCACTGCAGGCATCACACTTCGTAAGTAGTTCTGCAGATCCTAAACGCATCCAATTAGACTTTTTACTGGGATAGTTTCTTCTTCACATTTCTTTTGTTATATCTAGCAAACATTGGGGGTGTGCTGCACTAAACACAGAGCTTCTCGTGTTTAATGCATTGCAGTTCCGCATTCAACACAAGTAGCTCCGTGTTTAGCGATTTTTGATTGGCCCGTATACCGGCATATGGGCCAATCAAAATCACGGAGCTCTGTTTAATGCGGAACACAAGAAGCTCCGTGTTTAGCAATTTTTGATTGGCCCGTATGCCAGGTATACGGGACAATCAAAAAAAAACCAAACAAAGCGGAGGCTGGACGGGATTTAAACCGGCAGGGCGGGACTCGGGATCAGGCTGCTGATCTCGGGACAGTCCTGCCCAAATAGGGACGTCTGGCAACCCTGAGTACGGTATAACTATACTAAGGGCATCCACCGATGTGAAAATTCAAGTTATTATGAAAGACTAAAATATCTGAACTTGCACAGTGTCTCTTACAGATATCTAAGAGGAGATCTTATTCAGCTATATAGGGCATTTAGAGACAACTACCTCTGGGAATGTTTGGGGTTATTAAGAAGTACTAGAGAATCATCAGACAGCCTGTGTAGAAGATTCTATAGGAATGAGAACTGTACTAATTGCATCTCTGACAGAGTAGCCGATGCATGTAACAGACTACCAAATTACATTAAAGCAAGTACTAGTTTAGATATTTTTAAGAACATCCTGGACACTTATTACGGGAACAAGTGTTTTGGTATATTTGCGAAGCTAGAAGGGCATTAATGTTCATGCTTGAAATATTTGTATGTATGTATATAAAAAAAACACTCTCATCAAACAAAACAAACAACTGAGAGGACAAATAAAACCTACAAAAGCTAAATTTGAGGTACGTTTGGCCTCCCAGGTCAAGGACAACCACAAAGCATCATTTAGCTATGTCTGCAACCTCAAAGGCAATACACAATTGCGTGCAGAGCTCATTGTAAATGGAGCCACCTATACTGAAGATCTAGCAAACCTCCTGGCTGATAAATTCAGCTCCAGCTTTATCCCTCACTCCCTGTCAGCTTTCCCTCAGGAAATACCATCAAATATTACTCCCCCCGCTATCACTAGGGAGCAGGTCCTTAATGCTCTCTCTAAGACCAAGAACACTGCATCAATGGGCCCAGACAATATTCCAGGATGCCTTCTAAATAGCATGAAATAGGACCTATCAGGTCCTCTGGAATTATTATTTAACTCTAGCCTGCAAACAGTCTTTGTGCCTCATGAGTGGAGAACAGCAACGGTCATCCCTCTACACAAAGGTGGGCCATCTACTGACCCACAAGTCTTACTAGTCGTATATGTAAAGTCATGAAAAGAATTATCATGGAAATGATCAACAGAGATATAGTAAACCTCCAGACACTGGACACAACTTAGTTTGGTTTTGTCAAGGGAAGATCATGCCTGCTCAACCGGGTGGACTTCTTTGAGAAGGCAACCAAAGCAACGGATGAGGGCAAAATTTTTCACACTGGCTTTCTCAACCTGGCCAAGGCATATAACACAATACCCCACTTGGGCATTGTTGACAAATTCAAGAGGTTAGGTACAAACTCGTATGTCTCCTGGCGGATAGCCAATGGACTCACAGACAAGACCCAGGAAGATAGAATTGGGGAGTCCACCTCTACAAAGAGGCCAGTCACAAGTGGAGTCCCTCATGGATCAGTACTTGGACCGCTCCTTTTTGGCATTTACTTCTCTGAAGTCAAGGCCAATGTCAGTGGTCTCTGGTTGACTAAATTTGGAGATGATTACAAATTAGGAGCTGTCATTGAGGGTCTATATTATATGAGCGATTCACGAATGCTCATAACATCGAAACTACAGGACCTTGAGCTTCCTATTGTGGGGGGCTGTGCCCCCCCCCCCCACAAATATATATTCCTACTCCAAGATCACACTACAGTGAGGAAAGGGCAAATATCCCATTCTTCACTGCACTGCAATCTCAGAAAAACCACTTTGAGGTCCAGTAGTTTCGATATTATGAGCGTTCTCAATTCGTGTGATTCGCTCATATAATATAGACCCATCATAGAATCAAACACTGACACAAATGTTCTCCAAAAGGGGCTGACACTGACAAATAACTGGTGTTATAGCCATGGACTAAAACTAAATGCCAATAAATACATAATAGTATCTTCTGGGAAGTCATCCACCCCTGGTAACTATATTGACAACACACCTCTTAGAGTTGACCTAGTAGTCAGGACTTAGGGACACACACATATAGTAATCTAGCCTTTGACCATCATGTATCTACAGCAATAAGGAAATCATTTTATGTTGCACAACTTATAAACAAAGGTATGGCATCTAAGTCCAAGGAAGTCATTGTTCCACTGTATTCGGCATTCATCAGACCTGTCATTGAGTACAATGCCCTCTTTGGTATGTAACTAACCAGGCATATCCAATAACTGGAACGTCCACAGAGGTTTCTGACTAAAATAATACAGGGCATAAGTAATATGCCCTATGCAGACCGCCTCAAGGCCCTATCCCTGTATTCAGTCTCCTACAGGATTTTGAGGGGAGATCTATGCCTGGCATACAGAACATTATCAGAGTCCACTCTGATGGACCTCCTGCATATCCACAAAATAAACAGCACCAGAATTACCCTTTCTAAAGACTTAAACCTTGCCTGTGATATAAATAGGATCTGCTGGAGAGATAGGTATGTATCCCAGAGACTATCCTGTCTATGGAACAGGCTCCCCATCCATGTGAAGCAGAGTTCTTCCCTAGCCCAATTCAAGTGCAACTTTGAGAATTGGATGGGAACTGGAAATTCATTCATTCATCCCTGGTTTGGCATCCATGGTTCTGATGGACACAGGCAACCTGTAAATAGTTCATCTCCCAGGCCCCTGGTTACACTTATCAAGGGAATCAGATCTTGTCAGAGATTTGGGATGCATAGCTAGGCCTAAAAAGCCCGTTGTGGTCAGTAGCCTGGGGAACACCTATGAATGTATTATGGACATCCCCTACCATGCTATAGTTCCAACAAAATCATAACTTAAAATGGGTCAACACTTCAGTAATACATTTCTAACTATATAACTACTACTGCAATATTTCATTCAGTAACACATTTCTAACTACATAATTACTATTACTCAATATTTCATAACAAAAGGGCACTTATTAAACTAATTTTTAACAACAGACTTGAAAATAAAATAAACTCTAAATGGTTGTACCTTATCATATGCTGGCTGAGTTAATTTCATAGGACAGCTCTTAGAATGTTTTTTTATGAAATAATATAATGCTTTTCTTATAAAGACTTCCTTAAGTGCTACTATTTCCAAGGACCTCTTGGAGTATTTTTAATGTTTTGGATGGTAAGTGGTGAATGTAACAATTTGTTTGTATCAACCACTTTACCATAAATATTTTTAAAAAAGATTTCAGAAACATTAACAGAAGAAAATGAAAGCTCCATGAAAATTAAAAAAAACAAACCAAGCTTTTATTTAAGAAATGTATCTACTTTATTATAAGTATAGCAATTTCTTCTGTATTTTTAACAATGCTTTTTTAAACAAAAGTCTGTGTTTAACAAAGATAAATTTAAATACAGCTCAAATAACACAATGTAAAAGCAAAGGCAATGGGTGCCAAAATTAAAATGTTTTGATGAAATATGCAAAATTAAAAAAATTGGTTTTATGTATGTATATGTGGGTGTGTATGTGTATGTATGTATGTATGTATGTATGTATATATATATATATATATATATATATATATTTATAGATACACTAGACAATCTCAACATACTGAAATGTTGAAATTCAGCACATCGAGACCGAATAGTGGAAAGTGCAGTTAACCGAAATTACACTATGACGAGTCCGCAAATATCGTGGTGTCGCGTTCGTGACATGTGGTGTGGTTTGTGGATTTATCTGGGGTTTCAGGTAAGTGTTGTGTGTCTGAGGATAATGGTTAGGGATTTTAGTGTGTGTGAGTGCGTGCGGTCATGTTTGTTGTTTGTGTGTTTAGTCCGACCTTGGAGTTAGAATATATAAGCGGGGGGGGGGGGTTAAGTGTGTTTGTGTGTGCTGTTATGCTTGTTTAGTTAGGTAGGTGTATGTGTGTGTGTGATTATGTCCTGGTTTGTGTTTGTGTGTGAAGGGTCGCGATTGTAGTGTTCGTAATTGTGGGTTTTCGTATATGTGGATTTTCGACTATTCAGTCTCGAAATACTGAAATTCCACATTTCAGTATTTTGAGATTGTATAGGGAATCCATACATATATATATATATATATATATATATATATATATATATATATACATATATATATATATATCCATACATACATATATATATATATATATATATATATATATATATATAAGTATATACATACAGACATGCATACACACACACACACACACACACACACACACACACACACACACACCATTTGAAATCCACACAAAATATGTAAAAATATATGAAAAATGTGAGAAAAAGAAGTTATGTCTTATCATAACGTTCCATCTGTATTGTTGATCCTCATTCATTCCTTACGTTTGGGTATCGGTTCCAAGCTTGGAACCGAGCCAGCCATTCTCCAAGCTTGCGTCATCTTCAAACTCTCGAGCTAAACTCTTACCCACAATTCCCCTCTCCCTGTTACCTCAGATTGAATTTGCAAGTTAAAGAAGGTAGAGGCTACCTCTGGTCAAATATCCTAAGAGAACTGGATGGTGAGATCCACTAGAAACCACAGGAGGGGGAAAGAGGGAGGGTCGTAATGACTGAACAAGGATCAACAATACAGATGGAACGTTATGGTAAGACATAACTTCTTTATCTGATATTGTTAATCCTCGTTCATTCCTTACACATGGGACAGAGTCCCCAGCTACCTCTATTCCTGGGAGGCTCTCACAGAAGGACATTCCTGAGTACCATAGAACCGAAAGATGCTCTTCCCCTGGAGGCCAAGTCCAATTTGTAATGATTGATGAAAGTATGAGGCGTAGCCCAAGTTGCAGCTGCACAGATGTCATGTAAAGAAGCTCTGGCATGGAAGGCAGCAGAAGTTGCCACCAACCTTGTTGAATGAGCTTTTCTGGTAGTAGGCAACAAAATATTACATTGTGTGTAAATAAAGGTCACAGAGTCCTTCAACCATCCAGCTAATGTGACTTTAGCAACAGTTGATCCTAATCTAGGTCCAGAAAAGGCCAAAAATAACTGGTCAGATTTACGAAAAGGTTTAGTCCTGTTTAGGTAAAAACGAATTTGCCTGTGAATGTCAAGGGTATGTAGGCAATGCTCTCCTCTGTTTGAATGGTTGGGAAAGAAAACTGGCAATTCAATGACTTGATTAATGGACATTTCAGAAATCACTTTAGGCAGAAATGACGGATTAGTTCTCAGAGACACTCTATCTCTATGAAAAATCAAGTATGGACTCTTGATACATAAAGCTTGAAGTTCAGAAATATATCTGGCAGAAGTAATAGTGACCAAAAACAAGGTTTTCCATGACAAATACTTGAGGTCGCAAGAAGAGGCTGGTTCAAAAGGTGCCATTGTCAGAGCTTGCAGAACTAATGATAAATCCCATGGTTGAATAGGTTCTCTAAAAGGTGGCTTCAGATGATTCACACCTTTTATGAAGGTCTTGCACAATTTATGGGACATGAGAGGAATCTTGAACACCCTCATGAAAATTAGAAATTGCAGCCAAATGAACTCTAATGGTACAGGCTGATAGACCTGATAGAAACAGATCGGCCAGATAGTCTAGTATTATCGACACTGTTGCTGAAAAGGGGTCTACTTGTTTATCTTTCAGCCAACAGGTAAATCATTTCCACTTGCTCAGATAAGTAACTCTAGTGGAAGGCTTATGAGAAGCAATGAGAATATCACGTACTGGTAAAGAAAGATCATTCTGCCTGGCAATCAAGGGAATTGGAGTAGCCAAGCCGTTAGCTTCAGGCTGTTCAGGTTGGGATGAATCAGGTTCTGTGGGTGTGAGATCAACTCTGGGATTGGATGGAGGATCCATGGTCGATCTAGTAGGTGAGGCCAAAGGAATGGGAACCAAATCTGTCGTGGCCAATATGGTGCTATGAGGATTACCATGCTCTTCAACCACTGGGCTTTCTTCAGAAACAGGGGAATGAGAGGAAAGGATGGAAATGTGTAGAGAAGACCCGAGGGCCAATCATGGGCTAGAGCATCCCTGGGTGACTGTCCCAGAGGGGAAAATCAGGGCGAAGTAGTTGCTGCATTTGTAGTTGGCTGGGGATGCAAAGAGGTGACAGCAAGGACGGCCCCAGCGGTGGAAGATCTCAGTCACTATCAAGGGATTCAGGGACCACTTGTGAGGTTGTAGAATGCACCGGCTGAGTCTGTCTGCTATCATGTTGGAACTCCCGGGAATGTTGCTAGAAGAAAACGGTTGGTAGCCATCGCCCATTGCCATATCCTCATGGCCTCTAGACAAATGGGGTAAGATTTGGTTCCACCTTGCTTGTTGATGTACCAGACCACCGCCATGTTGTCTGACTGAATCACAATTGTCCCAGACTGCAGCAGAGGATGGAATGCTTGCAATGCCAGAAGCACCGCCCTCAGCTCTAGAACATTTATATGCAGATGGGCCTCCAGTTGGGACCAAGTGCCTTGGACAATCTGTCCCTGACATAGCCTTCCCCCCACCCCATCAGGGAGGCGTCCGTGGTCACTGTGGCCTTGGGTTGCTGGGGGGGGGGTGAGACCATTGAGACAGATTGTGTGTCATCCACCAATTTAAATCCTGTTTGCACCTGTGGGTTACGCAAATCATGGCTGAAAGAGGATGCTGAAAAGGATATCATTGGGTGAGCAGTAGCCATTGTAGAAGCTTCATGTGAAACTTGGCCAGGGGAACAATGGTGATGGAGGCTGCCATGGAACCCAAAAGCTGTAGAACTGAGTCAGCCATGGATTTTTCCTTTGAAAGGATTGGAATTAGTTGTTGCTTTATCCTTAAAATTCTGTGGTCTGGAATAGCCGCTCTGCAGTTTTTTGTGTCCAAGATCACCCCTATGAACTCTGTTGACTGAGATGAGGTGAGATTGGATTTCTGCCAGTTTATGGTTATGCCTAGCCTTTGAGCAATGAGGAGAGAGTATGCTAGGGCTTTTTTCCAGTAGATGTCTGGTGGGGGTGGAAATGAGCCAGTCATCTAAGTACAGAAACACCTGGAATCCTTGAAGTCACAAATGAGCTGTGACAACTGCCATGCACTTTGTGAACACTCTGGGGGCTATAGAGAGCCTGAAGGGCAGTACTCTGAACTGGTAGTGACTGGCTCCCGCATGGAAGTGCAGAAATCTTCTTGATGGCCTGTCCACCTTTATGTGGTAGTACGTATCTTGAAGATCTATAGAGCACATCCAATCGTCTTTTTCCAAAAGCGGGAGGATAGATTTTATAGTGACCATCCGGAATTTTTGTACTCTCTCAAACTTGTTCAATACACTGAGGTCCAAAATTGGTCTCCGGTCCCTGGTTTTCTTTGGCAACAAAAATAGTCTTGAGTAGAATCCGGATCCTATCTGGTCTGCAGGGACTATTTGGATGACTCTTTTTCTATCTGTAGTGCTGCTACTTCCCTTTCACTGGGTGGAACGTCAGGAAGATTTTTTGAAGGGATGGGACAAAAATCGAAGGGGATATTATAACCTCTAGTTATTATCCTTTGTACCCAAGAATCAGTGGTGATGGTTAGCCAGACAGAAGGGTACAAGGAGAAACGTCCCCCAACCACCTCCAGAGGAAAGGAGTTGGGCCGCTCTTCAGGAGCGCTGGTAGGATTGATCAGGGAAAGATTCCCTGGAACCCTGGTCACGCGGTCCCCTTCTGCCCCGAAATGAGCATCTTCCCTGTGAGTTTCCCCCTCTGCCTCTGGGGGAGAACTCGGCCTGTGTGTCACGGAAAGGACCCTGAGATTTCTTGAACCATATCTTCCTACTCTTTTGGTTTCGGGATAAAGCACATTGAGGGGAAGAATAACGGATACCTATGGCAGAAAGGATCTTACCGTCTTGTTCACATCTGGGCAGTGTGCTTTTAACTTTGGGCCCAAACAATGAGGAGGGCTCAATGGGGGCATTAAGAAAGGAAGACTTAAAAGTTTCCCCGAAGTTGCACAAGCACATCCAGGCATGTTGTCTCAAGACCGCAGCTGAACCCACCATTCTAGTTGCTCCTTCTGATGCATGAGATATCAATCACATAGAGGAGTTAGATATAGACTCAATGGTGGTCAGCTAAGAAGCCACTTTGTCACAGACTTCATCAGACACTGCACCAGCCAAGGTTTCAGAGAGCTCAGAGACCAGATCCCTTTGAAGCCTGGTAAAATGTGCCATATAATTCATGGACCTGATAGCAGAGGTCGCTGAAGCAAAAGTGCGCTTCCCTATTCTGTCCAGAGCCCGGGACTCTCTGTTAGGGGGATGGACAGTCTAGCTTTCTTATTCTGCCAGATCCTTTTTTGTTGCAGCCGCCACCACCAAAGCATCTTACAGGAAGACCTTTGGACCAATGGGGATCTGAAGCAGGAGGGGACAAGATCTTATCAGGCCTCCGGGGAATAGCTTCATCAATATCAGGAGCCTTCCAAGCACGCTGCACAATGAACCTGACAAGTTCATCGGTAGGTGGAGTAACCCAGGAGATAGGGGGCTGGGCATGAAAAGCCTGCAGGAACACAGATTCCTCAAGGGTCGGATTAGAGGGCTGCCAGTCACCTCTCTGTTTCAGGATTTCAAGGATATCGCCAAAGGATATCTCAGAGGGTGACTGAGGGGATCCTTCCCCCTCATCAAAATCTGTGTCTTCGGTGAGAGACTCCTCTGTGGAGTCCATGTGCTTCCTCTTACACAAACTTTTCCAGTGGACCTCCTCAGTGGGAGAAGCTGCGGAAGATAACGGAAAAGGGGATTCCTGAGGGAATATGTCCTGAGGCCATTGCACCCGGTGTCCGCTAGGTGTGACTTGTGAAACCAGTGTACCAGAGGAGGGCGGAGGTATAGACAGTCCAGTATCTCCAGCAGAAGTGAAAGCCTTCTCCATCAGTTGGAAGGCTGGTCCACCCAGAGAGGAGTGTATGTGGAGGACAGGGGGCACTCCTTCCCTAAGTAGCTCAGCCTGCTGATTCAGAGTCCCTGGATGGCTGTGGACATCACAGCTGGCATCCTGGGTCATAGCAAAACTTTCCTGCCATGAAGGCAACTGTGGTTCCTTAGTGAGATCCATAAAGGGAACCGCAGAAGGGAAGACTGTACTATATCCATGGACTTCAAAGGCAATATAGGCGGAGAATAAGAAGGTGTCTTTGGAGATGGGTGATCACCTCCCAAGGAAGGATAGTTCCTGGGGGGTGGAATACCTCTGGCCAAGAATGCCTGGTCCACAAGACGCAACACATCATGTTCAGAAAGACTTCTAGTGGATCTCACCGAAACTGAAGGAGAGATCAGCCTGTCCACAAAGGAGGCAGACTCAGTGCCCATCTCATCTAATTGGACCGAGGACAATGGTGCCGAGAAAGGCTGAACTACTGTAGTCTTCACCAAAGAAGTCATAGGTGCTGATGTCATTGTCTGCACCGACACAGGGATCGGTGATGAAGTGGTTGTCGGTGCCGAAACTGGAACCGACAAAACTGGAGTCAGTAATAAAGGCCCCAGTTCCGAGGAAGATCTTGGAGCTGACGTGGTCAAGGTCTGCGCCGACTGAACGGTTATTGTCGATACAGTGGTAAATGTCTGAACCGAGGAGCCCCTCGGTGCTGATATGTTGAAGGCTGCAGGAGAGGACGGAGCCAAAATCACTAATGGAGCCGAAGGCTTCGGTGCCGAAGGTCTGGGCACTGAAAGCACTGGGGCTGACTGAGAGAGCTCCAGAGCTGAAATTTTTGCCTTTTTTGATCTTGGTTGTTGAGAGTTCCCAGCCGGGGATGAAGGCAAGGATTTAGCCTTAATAGAAACATGCATTTTCTTATGGGCTTTAGGAGGGGTTGAGACCTCTGACCCAGGAATAGCCTCTGAAAAGGGAGATTTTAAAAGTCCCTTCAGTATCAGCTTATTTTTCCTTTCTAACAAAGTTCTGTTAGAAAAGTTCTCACAAATAGTACAGGGTGGGTCAACAGATAAATGGGAGTGTGCATCAGAAGTAGGCAGTTTGTGTCCACAATCAGAACACTGCTTAAACCCTGGACTACCTTTTTTATCTGCCATATTAATTAATAGGAAAGTGCCAACAATGGTACAAGAGAGTACCCGAAGGTATGAAAAGGAAAGGGATTACCAACGATGGTAAGGAGAAATTACCTCGTGGTAAAAGGGTAAGTAAAGGACAGAGAAGAAAACCTAAAATTATGAACGCTAGATGCGATAAGGCAAGAGACAGTAAAATATTAACTTTTCTGACAGAAAAGTAATTTGTAAAGCAATTAAACAACAATTGACTGTACCTAGCTCAAGAAAAGTAGCTTGACACGACCGGATGGCAATGCGGCAAACGAAATCTGAGGTAACAGGGAGAGGGGAATTGGGGATAAGAGTTTAGTGCGAGAGTTTGAAGCTGATGCGAGCTTGGAAAATGTCCAGCTCAGTTCTGAGCTCGGAACCGATACCCATACGTAAGGAATGAATGAGGATTAACAATATCAGATATATATTTCCTAAGTGACTGCCATTCTCAGTCTGTACTAGTATTCAGTTAAATATTAAGAACACATGCCACTAGTCTATAACTAGCTGAAAAGAACTAAATACAACATATCTATGACAGAAGCAGCAGGTTAAGTCTAGTGTATATAGCAAATCATAAATGCTAACCCATGTTTGCAATGCACATAACAGAATACTTACTGTTTATGTATGCAGGAAAACATTTTGTGAACAAAATGGTGTAGATCACTGGGACTATGAAGGGAGACACAGAGGTCTAGCTTTGAGTAAACATTTAATATCTAGCTGCTCATTTAAACCAGGCAGATACTCTGCTTCCAGCCTTAACTGCCATTGTAATTCTTGAATTTGTAGTCTATTGTTGCAATCTGCTCTGACATCTAGAGGAACAGACGACATCACTGGGAAAACATCTGCTGCTATATTTGAGAAATGCATCGCATTCATTAGATTTACTTTCCATTTACTTAGTTACAGATAATATTTGATATTGCTGACCAGTTATCATTAAAGGAATATGAATATGTTGTGGAAGTTGCTTGACTTACTACTCTCCAATATATATTTTTGTTTCAGTGCAATTAAGAGCAGATAGGCAGTGTCACCATGGGAGCTACCAAGGCCCCAGGTTTTGTGAACAGTTTTGGGTTTTTGGAAACATTACTTTTTTGTACTAAATGAAACATTTCCATTGATTTTATTTTATAAAATAAAAACCCCTCCCGGGTTGGGAGGGTGGCCTAATGGTTAAGGCGTTTGCCTTACAAACACAAGGTACAGGGTTTGAATCTCACAGGGGATAATTGGCTAGGCTTAAAATGGCTCGCAAGGGCAGTTAGTCTAGTACTAATCTATGAACCTATGAAAAAAATGTATTAATTAAAAATGACAGGAGGCACTGAACAGCAAGTTGTAACAATTCAATATCTTGACTGAAACCGCTTATTTTGTAAAATTCATAGTGACATCTACAGGTGGCACTGTAGATTATTTGGGAATCACTCTCAGTCTTGACATTACTAGAAAAAGCTTTGGATCTAAGATTTGTCCTAAACCATCTTTCACTAACAGTAATAGCCACCTCTAAAAGTTGAAGGAAAACATCATACAGAGACAATTCATAACATCATCCAGGTTAACGACTGCCAATGACATGCTCAGTAAAGAATTTGAATCTTTAAGTGATCTATTCAGGCCAGCCTATAATCTAAACTTGCACAGAGTTATAACAAGATACTTAGATTTGCAGTTAATACAAGTCACAGAAAACGTCATTGTTCAGCACTGAAAGCTCCAAATTTGTAGAATTATCCCACCAACTAAATCATATACAACTTCTCTTAATGCACAAAATTATATTTAATCCCACTTCCTGCCCAGCTATAGGTACAATTCTGTACCACTACCTCCCAAATCATCTTCAGTTTTCTGACAAAAATCTACTTGATATCCAAACTCTTACTGTGTAGGAAATGTCTGGAATACAGCTCCTATATCAATCAGGGCAGTACATAATATTCATTTATTTAAGCTGCAATTAGAATTCCTCTCTGACTGCTGGCTTTGCAATGCTGCCGTCCTGGCTACAATTTCAGTTCCTTCTCCTGTAATACCTACATACAGCCTATCCCCTCCTTTTGGATTTATTTCCCTCGCTCTTAATCTTGCTTTTACTCATTATTTCTCCTGCCTCCCATATCTGCTCCACTTATTTCCTTGAACAAATACTTATTTCTCACTCCCCCACCCTTCCAATCCTCCTCCTTATCCACTGTTTGAGGTTTTCCACTCAGACATTTGCTTTACGAGTGAGTAATAAACTCTTGTAGTTCCATGTCAACACGTTTCAATGCTACATGATACTGCATTTATCTCGTTTTAATGGTGTTATGTGTTTATTATTCTGTGTCATGTGTGCATCAATATTTGTATTAATCTATATATGTATAGTAAGTATATTGTAATAGGATGCCAATTTTTACCTATGTATATGTATTTTCTGTTCTTTTATTTGTGGAGCTTTTCTCCCAGGGCCACAGCTACAAATGGATAAATTAATCCAGTCAGACTTTCCTGATAAATAAATATCAATCAATTAATGCATAAATAGTGATACGAGCTATGAATGTGCCTTGGTACAAGCTGTAGCTTTTGACATATTTATGGACAGAGGCATTGTATTTGTATCCAATCTACATGGCAATACCCTCAATGATGCTGTTAATATTAAATACTTTTCTAGTTTCTTTTAACTATTTCTATGGGCAGAGAACTAGAATGCTTTACATTTAAGTGACTTACTCCAGTTCAACCCTTTATTATTGATAGACCTTACACCTGAGTAAGTCACTTACACTGAAAGTAATCTGGTCCAGTATTTACATATGCAATTTACTTTTTCATAATTGGAGAGTCATCTTGGGTAACGATAACTTCCTCACAGATCTTGGTTAAGGCTCACTGTTTATTAACAAATGCATCCTAATATAAAAATGCACACTGAGAAAGATATACTCACTAGGTGAGGTTGCCGTAAAAATAAGCCTAGTGTTCATATGCATATGGTCACTATTCCTTGGAATCATGTCAATAGATCGACAACACTTTCCCTGAATACAAATACTGTCAAAATGTTTCACTGAAAGCACTTAAGTCAGAGTCATTTATTAGGAGGACAAGCCTCCTGAAATCCCTAGCCCACATCATGATGATGGCTTAGGATTTATGACAATACACTGAAACAATGTTACAACTAATGGCAGAAAAACATCACCAGTGTTACAGTAACAAGGATATTTAGAGAAGCAAGCATTGTTGAAGGAAGGAAGCCTTCCAATGCTATCCACAGCCCTGTAACTCTAAACATACAGCCTAAGGGGAAATAAATTCTCCCTACCCTTAAGGTTTAGCATCCGCAAAGTTAGCACTGCAACAAACATTGATGTTTATGCACATGAATGTTTTTATGATGGTGTTAGGGCACATGGTTAATCTGCCTTGAAACAATTCCATGCCCCCGTACCTTGCAATATAAGGGCACTGACAGCTAGAATGTAGTACTTGTAGCCTACATGCAAAAGTGCAGCAGCATGCTTCATATGCATGTGCAGCATGCTTCATATGCATGTGCACCATACTTCATATGCATGTGCACCATATTTCATATGCATGTGCACCATACTTCATATGCATGTGCAGCATGCTTCATATGCACGCCATAAGCTGCTCATCAGTCGTCTAATACAAGCTTGTTTCAACAAGAAAGGATGCCTCTTGTTTTATTCCATATTACAAAAATCACAGTGCCAGAAGTGAAACTATTTTATCTGTGTGCTGTAATGTCTAAAAACTTACAACAGCCATGCAGATGACATTATGCTGGCAGTAGTGAATATATCTATGATCTCAAACCAGGGGTAATGTTGAGAAATAGTCCTTATGGCTGCATTGTCTCTGCTGTATATGCATGACCTCTAGAAAATGCTTGACAACATTTGCATATTCATATTTTTGGTCATACCTCTTTGCTGTCTCTGATCTGATTTTCCCTCAGGAATTCAGCCTGTCCCTTTGAGAGTTTTAAACAGAATACATAGAATTGCAGTTAATGACACACCATTACTGTTATGAATTTCTTATCTGTTAGGAAATGTTTACTAATTCAAACCTTCTTGTTCTAATAACTTTCTTTGTGAAAAGTACCATAATTTAAAAAGGACCCTAATTTGGGGCAGTTGTACCCAGTTATTTTTCGATTTCCCTGATTCCTGGATAAGAGATCAGAAACAATGCTCTTGGCTCCCAAGGGGACAAACACAATGGCACTTTTAAAGACTGGTTGGCTGTATGTTAAGGAGTGGATGCAACTTTTACGTTGTACCTAGTACTACAACCTCATTACACACTTGGCCAGTGCCCTTCTTTATTAAGAACCTGTAATGCAAACATAGTACATTATTATTATACAATATGTGAGTGGCTGACAGAGTGGTACTCTAAACAAATCTCTGGGGACAGCATTATCTTTGAAGTGATGCCTCCAACTTGTGAGATACTCTTCCATAAGCAAGAAATACAGATATTAATTCAATTCTGAATCATAGTGCTAAATGTCCGGAGGTTTTTTTCTTAACAGTTATTGCCATGAAATCTTCATCTCTCCATTATGTACATCTTGTTAAGGCTTCCTGTGTTCTCCTACTGTTTACATACTATTATAACTGTACAAATTACTTATCCCTGCTCACACTTACTGGTTAAGGACTGCTGCTGTTTTGCATGGGAATACTTTTGTTGGATTTTGTACATGTTGGAAGGGCTACTGTACATCTAATAAAGTTGTGTATTTCAGTGAACTCCATAATTTAAGCCAACTCTATTAAATTGGCTCAAACTTATCAAATTTGACATGCAGTCAAGCTTCCAATACCCAAATGCAGAGGGCTTTACCCTGCACTTCTTTCATATTATAAGTAATGATAATGTTGTGCTACTTCAGAACAAGTTACACTTTTAATAAGTTTTGGGGTAAGTAATAATCTTGAAAAATGGAAAAAAGAAAACAAAACAGTCAAAAAATGAAAAGGCACAAAACAATGTGCTTTAATCCTTAAGCACTTTTGCCTTTCAATATAAAATACAGAGACTTCTTCAGAAGAGTTAAAGTTTCAAAATAGCTTGTTTAAATAACTTGAATGAGGAGACATGTAAAAAGTGTATTACTAACAGTTACTATACAGAAAACAAAAAATGGTGCACAGAATATCACACATACTCAAATGTAATAGTATTTTAGCACTTTTGCTCCTAAACCTTAAGCAACCTCCTCAGAAACAGTGTTACAACTCCCTTGCAATATTTAAAAAGCCAAAATGGTGCCAAAGCAGTAAATCTTAAAGGTACAGGCATAAAAAAACTGCAACGTCGATGGCTAAAAATAACATCCATAATAAACATGTTTAAACAGTAAACATAAAACATATGTGTTTTCTCCTGTCTACCTGATGAATCTAGGCATCTTGGGGCAATGCAGCAATTGCCTCATGTACACAGACAACCCTCTCCTTCTACCACCCAACACTACAACCTGTGAGAGATGCACTTATATAGCCAAACTGGAAGCAAAGCTCTCTTCACCTAAGACTGGACTAGACAGTCAAGAGGAGAAGGTAAACACTTGCACCACACCACACTCAGCACATAGTCCCTCAAAACCTACACCACCAAAACACACACATAGAAACACAAAACACACACCTACATTCGCGGAGGCTCTCAGTAAAAACCTGCCCAAGCAACAGGGACCTCCAAAGCAGAAACACAAGCAACTTCCACTCCCCCAACACAACCCAAATGACACATAGCCCACAAACTCAGTGTGCCTCTCAACCACAGCCCATAAGGCATAACGTACCCAACACTCTAGTCATAGATGACTCTATAGTCAGGCACACTGATGTTCCACTCACCAGGCTAAACAAGGAGAAAGCTACCGTCAGCTGCCTGTCAGGTGCCAGGATCCGCCACATAACGCATGCACTCAGGTCACACCACAACAAGTACAAATATGACTCTTGTCACTGTCCATGTTGGTGTGAATGACCTGAGATGTACCTGCCTGGACATGAAAGGGACATGGAGGAGCTGTCTGATCTTGTAGCCCAGGCAAGTATGACCCTAGCCCCGAGTAGCATTCTGCCATTGCCCAGAATGATACCGCAGTACAAGGACAAAATTACTGACTTCAACAATTGGCTAAGCTTCTGGTGTCATTCTAAGGGCATCCAGTATCTGTCTGCCTGGGATGACATGATAGACAAACCACGATGCTTTGCCAGAGATGGCCTGCACCTGTCGTCCCTGGGATTCCAGACACTGGCTAAGGCTCTTGCCACCCCTATAGTGCCTTTTTTAGGCAAGTTTCAAATGACAAATTCACCACAGTAACAGGTACAAGCAAGAAGAATCTGAGGGTATTGCTACTCAATGCTAGAAGTCTAAACCTCAAAATGCACTCGCTCGAGGCACTCCTTGGCAATCTTGTCAAGTTAGATTGGGAAGATGGTACTATATTTAACAGCGAATATATGTAAAATATAAAGTATTATTCACGGTTTTTGGATGACATCTACATCTTATGGAAAGGAAGTCAGGAATCTTTTAACAAGTTTTTAGTATATCTCAATGGGAGTAGTGAATTTTTGAAATTCACGTCAGAAATCAACAACAAAGGAGTGGCCTATTTAGACACACTTATTACTATTGATGGAAAGATCAATACCAAAAGCACTTGAAGGAAATAAGGCTCCAGGCGAAAATTCTGATAGTTTAATGAGGTATAAAAATAACATATCTTGCCCCCATTGCTACCCCTTGAACTTGCTTATAAAATTCCCCTTCAAAATGGATGAAATTATTATTAAGTACCACATCCATCAAGGTTAATATTAGATAAAACTCATTATTATTAAACTTCCCATAATTAACTAGAGCTTCCTCAAAAAGCTTCATACCTTCTTCATGGGGTATAGATGAGAACAAATCAACTATATCTATTGTATAAAATATCAAATCTTTATCAAAAACATCCGGGGTTAATAATTTTAACATTTCCCATGAATCTTTTAGCACACCATTCCCAAAATTGGAAACTACCTTTAATTTTGTGTCCAACCATTTGGCTAATGGGGCTGTGACTGAGTTTTCTGAAGCCACTATAGGGCGCATGGGTGGGCATTCTATATGCTTGTGTACCTTCGGTACCCCAAACAACGTCGGTACCGTTGGTTGATCAACATATAAATACTGAAATGTAGTAATGTCAATTGACCCTTCTAATACTAAATCATTCAGGACCGAATGCACTTTTTTATTCCCAGTATTAATTTCATTTATAGAAGCCCTATGATACCTTTCCTCATTATTCAATATATCCATCATTTTTTCTTTATAGAGCACATAATTCATTACAACCGTCCCACCCCCTTTATCCGGTTTAGAAATTCTAATTGATTTATCATTACTTAAACTATTTAATAAACTATTTTCTTCCTTTGATAGGTTGAAAGCTATCTTATTTCTACCCAACTCATACCTTAACTTTTTTTCCATAAGAATCTCAAAATTTTTCAATTGTGGATGCAGGGGTGGGTTGAAAGTGCTTCTTCTTTTTAGCCAAACATTGGCATTATTATTTGTCTTTTGTCCATGGAATAAAATCTCAAAATTCTTCTTTCTAAGGAAAAGCTTGAAATCAATTAGAACTTTCCTAATATCAGCCCTTCTATTTGGCACAAATTTTAGCCCTTTAGAAAACAAACTAAAATGGACTTTCTCAGTACTAACATTACTATAATTGAAAATATTATAGCCCTGGAAGGTATGACATGGCCCATTCGCTACGATCTGTTCTTCATCTTGAGAATTAAAAACCTGATTTTCTATTACCATCGCTGGTAACCCCTGTTGTAATTCACATATGCGATCCCTCTCCCCCCCCCCTTCTGAAAATTTTGCTGACGACTATTCTGATAATTCTTGATTCTTTCAGATCTTCTCAGTGGGGGGTATTCTGATAAATCATAAATATCACCTATTTCATTATTCTCACTAATAACTTCATTAACATGCTGTTCATTATCCACCCATGCTGCTTCATATCCCTAATACCTAAATGCATTACTATAATTATTTCGGGGTTTGGGGTAACTTACTTTATTCTTATAATCCTGTACATCCCTCTCTAACTTTCTACTTTTTCTTTGAAACACATTACTAATACTTCTATCAACTCTTTTTAATGTGTCATAATACATTCTCTGACATTCATTAATTGTGAAAAGCAAGTCCCTTGTAATTCTACCATTCACATCTTCTATAATGTTACTTAAAAACTCAATTTCTCTTTCATTTTCTTTAATAATAACTTTTAAAACCTCTAAACCACATTTATTGAAAATATTTAATAATTCTAAATGAAAATCACTACCTTCTTTCACCTTATTTGGAAATTTGATGGAAAGAGCTTTAAGTCTAAAATACATAGGAAGGCAACTTTTGCAAATTCCTATTTGGATTATAATAGTAATCATCCCAGGAAACTAAAGTACAATATTTACAAAGGGCAATGCATCAGGGCCCTCAGAATGACCTCATGTTATGGGGATATGTTAGAAGAAATTAATTACATCTATAATTTATTTAAAGAAAGAGGGTATAATATAGATATGATGCATGATGTAAATAAATATGTTATTAGTGAATGGGGGAAGAGGTATGAACATATAATTATCTAACGAGTTAGTTGGGAATAGTATAAGTAATAGGAAAAAATGTAATAACACATACAATAGAGCATGTATTATCGAATTTGGACCTTATAGCAATCAAGTGAAGGAGATATTAACTAGGAATTGGCACATTTTATTGACGGATCAAGAAAAGATTGATATATTAGGACCCTGTCCAACTTTTATATACAAAATGGGTAACAATTTGAAAAAATTATTAGAATTAGGTACGAAAACAATGATGAATAGGGACTTGGCACATACATCGAAATGCGGTGCCTGTAACCAATGTTTTGCTATTAATGAAAATAAGGGATTAGTTTTGGAAAATATTAATAGAACTAAACTTACATTCAAGTACGGTAATTGCAATACCAGCATGTTAGTATATTTGGCAAAATGTATGACATGTCCTTCTTACTATATAGGAAAGACTGAGAGGAAGTTTAAAAAAAGAATATATTCTCATCTTTACAGCATTAGAACGCAAGATACAAAAAATGCTTTGCATAAACATATAAATAGTAGGGGGGAAGATCACTATTTTAAATTTGCCATTTTAGAAAGTGTATCAGTTAATCCAAGAGGTGGTAATATTAAAAACATCTTGGCATATAGGGAATTATGGTGGCAGTTATTAACAGACGCCACATCACCACCAGGCTTAAACGAATACACTTCTGTAAAGCCAATATTAGATTTAAGAAAGTGAGATATTGTTTATTGCTTATTAATGCATTATTGTATACATGTTTTAACATTTGTATATTTTTAAAGATTTTATGGTAATTTGTTTGACGCTGATCAAAGGAATGAATTTTCATTTAGGGAAGTTTTTAGATCAGATAAAATAATGAAATGATGTATTATAGCTTTAAGAAGCTGAAGTAAAATTGGCGCCAAACCAGCATATTTAAATGTGGTTGAACATTTATTTGTTAGTTCTGATGAAGCCCACGGACCGTGGGTGAAAGCGCTTAACTTATTTTAAGGATTAAATCTATTTTATTACTTCATACAAGTGGCATTATTTATTGTTGGACTTTTGGTTTTGAGTATACAGCGTATGTTTGGCGTTTGAAGCTTTGCTGATACTTTGGTACGTTTCGTCGTTTTGAACTCTTGGTTCTGCAGACTATTAACTGGGAAAACTACTCATGTACCAAGTCTTGTGCTCAACGTTTTCTGGAATTCATAAATTCCAATGCTTTGGATCAACTTATCCATACCCCCACCAGGGCAGCAATATCCTAGACCTGGTTATTACCAACATGGCCAGTTGGCACTCCACACCAGAGGTCAATTCCTCGTTGGTCAGATCCGACCACAAGCTAATCACCCTAGACATCCACATCCCTCCCCACCCCCCATTAGGGAAGCCACAGTAAAAAATTTCTCCAAGGCTAACTTCACGCTTCTTAAGACAGAAGTGGCAAACTTCACGACACCCATGCTTACAGACAATAGAGGTATGACTGCTGAATCCTACACAAATGCACTTTACAAGCACTTACACAAGTGCATGGATCGTGCAATCCCTAACAGAACCAAGATGCTATCCTCCAAAAAAAGGAAGCCAATCTGGTGGTCCCCTGCCATAAACAAACTCTACAACAGAAGAAAGAAACTGTTGCAAAAAAAGAGTAAAATCCCATGATTGGAGAAACTCCCTGGTCAGCCTCAGTAAGAAGCTGAGATCCCACATAAAATCCTCCAAAGCTAGTTATGAAAACAAAATCGCCACCGACTCTAAAGACAACCACAAAGCATTCTATAGCTATGTCAAGAATCTCAATGGCAATACTCAGATCTGCTCTGAGTTACAGCACAATGGCACTAAATATACAGAACCAACTGATATTGCCAACATCCTGGCAGATAGGTTCAGTGCTAACTTTACCCCCCTGTCATCCCCTAAAGGGCCCATCTGTATACCAGAAGAATGAAAAGTTCCTGTAATCATGGCTGCACAGGTAAAAAACACACTCTGCAAAACCTAGAACACAGCATCCATGGGACCTGACAACATCCCAGGCTGTGTTCTACATGAAGTACAAAATGAACTGGCACCCCACCTAAGTATCATTTTCAATCATAGCCTCACCTCAGGCTATGTGCCCATTGAATGGCGCACAGCGATGGTTATCCCACTCCACAAAGGGGTAGCCACCATGGACCCCGGAAACTACTGCCCCATTAGCCTGACGAGCCTGGTCTGCAAGGCTATGGAACATATCATCATAGAACTTATAAACAATGACATTGGTAATCTCCAAACTCAGAACCCCACCCAGTTCAGTTTTGTAAAAGGCAGATCATGTCTCCTAAACCTGATAGACTTCTTTGAAGTGATCACCAAAGCCGTAGATGAGGGTAAGGTGGTTCACACAGCCTATCTAGATCTCGCCAAGGCTTTCAAAACCATCCCTCACTCTGGAATTATAGATAAACTCACTAAACTAGGTATAAATCCCTATGTCACAAGATGGGTTGCCAACTGGCTCACTAACAGAACCCACACTGTGAAAGCAGCAGACTCCAAATCCAACTTCAGACCAGTGACAAGTGGAGTACCACAGGGTTCAGTCCTGGGTCCTCTCCTGTTTGGTATCTACTTCTCTGAAGTACAGGCTAACACAGAAGGTCTTTGGCTAATGAAGTTTGCAGATGACTGCAAACTAGGAGCCATAATCAAAACTCCAAAAGATGTGGACATCCTACAAAAGGGCCTCACTGAGACAGATGCCTGGTGTCAAAGCCATGGTCTCAAGCTCAATGCCAAAAAGTGCATTGTCATCCCTTTTGGTAAAAACTCTGTACCCATGAATTACCACATAGGTGGTAGTCTACTTAACACTGAAAGTGTGATAAGAGACCTTGGGACACAGATGGACAGTAGTCTCTCCTTTGATAATCACATCGCCACAGTAGTCAGGAAATCCTTCTATGTGGCACACCTCATCACAAAAGCTTTCTTATCCAGAAAAAAAGAGGTCATTGTTCCCCTCTACTCGTCACTCATTAGACCCATTATAGAGTACAATGCCCCTTTTGGTATGTACCTCACAAGACATCTACAACAACTGGAAAGGCTGCAGAAATACCCCACAAAGAGGATTACCAGCCTCAAACAGATGCCCTACGCAGACCGTCTCAAAAAAACTGCAGCTTTACTCCATCACATATCGCCTACTCAGAGGCGATCTCTGCCTAACACACAAAGCTATGTCAAACCCATAGCTTTTGGACATGCTCCACTTAAAGAAATCCCAATCCCTATGAGCTACACACTCTAGGGACCTAAACCTTGTCACCACAATAAGCAGAACATGGTGGAGGGATAGATTCCTGTCCCAGAAACTTCCCATACTCTGGAACAAACTACCTATCTATATCAAACAAAGCTCCTCATTAGCACTCTTCAAGAAAAATCTTGATGATTGGATGGGAGATAGGAAATTCATCCCGGGGATCACTTCTGTGGCTCTGCTCGACAGTGGCACAGGAAAATAATTTTCTTGGGTGGCGAAAGCCAGGGTACCTTTTGGCTAGGCTTATATAGGCCCTAGGGCCAATAGCCTAGTACCTACCTATGAACCTATATACAATTATTAAAAACATATTATAAAGGCATTATAAAAAGTAACTTTTGAGTGAATTTTAAAAGCTCTTGCCATTTTAAATATTAGTAGCTTTAACTTTAAGTACAGGTTTAATAGAAATAAAATGATTTATTCCTGGATAAACTCCTCTGCATTTAACAACAATTGCCAATATAATCCACATTGCTCAAGTCACAGTTCCCAATCACCTCACCTAAAATGCATGGGCACTTTCTCTAAAACAGTAAAAGTAAACTTCCTAAAATCTTTGCAAACTACAGAGTGTTTATACAGTGCATTTACATTGTGTGCCTTCTTGATGGCATATACATGCCGATTTAATCTCTTCCCTAGTGGCCCAATAGTTTTTCAGATGTAAAAAACTGGGCAGGAAGAGAAAAAGGCAATATACACCACCCCTTTCGTTTCATAGTTATAGTTCCTTCTTACTGTAAATAATTTGGGGTGACTTGCTACAGAAAAGTCTGTGCCTTGTAAAATAAACCTGAATTTTTGCCATGTGCCACAATATTTCATACCAGGATTCCTTACAACATCAACACAATCTCTGTTATGTTCAAAGAGGAATTTCAAATTTTTTCTGTTTTTGTAGACAAATTCCCATTGTTCACCCAACTAATCAATCATGCCAAAAGTTCCAAAGACCATACTCCAATGACTACTGATGATCTTCTTTAGTGAATAAAGATTTCTATTATATTCAACAACAAACACTTGGGTCATATTATCCTGTTTGTTGGTAAAACCCTTAGAACCCAAAGAATTTGGATGTCTTAACAAAGCCTGATATTTGATGTTCCTTTGTTCCACAACCCAATCAAAAGAGCTCATCCACCATCTTGGGCAGATAGCCTGAGTCTCTAAATAGGACTTTCATAAAAGGGTCCTCTTCATCAAATGTGCAATCATCTGACACCAACCTACTTAACTGAATCAACAACCGTCCTTTAACTAGATTCTTTTTTTGCCATGGAGGATGCTGGCTGTTAAAATGTAGGCTAGCACTGAAGAAAGTTTGCTTTCTATAGATATTGGACTCATACTTGGACTGCATCCAAGAAGATTATGGAATTCTTGTGATGCTGGTTGGTAAACTGAATGAAATATGTTGACTGGTTAAGAAATTCAACAGACATTTCAAGATCAGTCACACTTCCACTCCACAGGATGAATATGTCATCCAAATATCTCAAATACTTTTCCACATGAGAGAAAAGAGAGGTGTTGAACAAAGTATTCATTTGCATGTCCAAAGAACCATATTGGCAAAAATGGGCACAGAATCTGCACCCATTGCCACTCCATTGTGTTGCTTGTAATAATCTCCTTAAAAACAGACAGTTATTAGTAAGGACCATCTCCATACACTGATAAACAAAGCTGGTATTAGTGCTATTCAAGTCTAAATCCCTTGATCATAGCTTCTAAAAAACATTCAAGGCCTAGATCATGAGGGATAATGGGAAAAGATCCTTGATATCTATGGTGACAAATACTCCAGCTGAGAAAAATGGTGTGCTAGCCAAACATTCAAGGAAATGCCAAGAATCCTTCAAAATATGTTCTTTGTGTGCATAAAATTACTTGAGTTTGAAATCGGCCAACTTTGAAGTGGCTCAATCTTCGAAGCAGACAATGCCAAAATAAGTCTTAAAGTGGGGGGGGGGTCAGTCACACATTTATGGATTTTTGGGATGCCAAAGATAGCTGGGATCCTGGGGTTCTTCCCCAATAGAAACTCTGTAGTCTTGGGTCCAGGTCATATGTGCTAACCATATCTTCAGTGATCAAGCCAATGCCACCATAGGCTATATTAATTGACAACTGGGAACAAAGTTCAAACTAAAAAACAATTTGCTCTTCCTATTCTGTCTTACAGTTTTGAGTTGACTGACTGACCCCCAAAAGCTACTGAATCAGCTGTACAGAAAAACAAGGAAAATGCTTTACATTTATCAAATGATATATAAAAATCAGTGTATACCCAGATTATACGCTCATCATTCTGAATGAGGTATGGGCTTCCTCAAAATTGATTACATGTATAGCTCTACAATCACAGGACTGCACATATACCTGCTGTCCTTATCAGATCTAAACATAGTGAAAGTTGAGAACAAGTCTAAGATGACTTCCCTGCTCAGATTAGTGGAAGCATATCAGTGTCAATCAGGACTAGAAACCAAAATAGAAGTAAACAAATCAGGCAGCAACTGAATGCACCAAAAAAGAAAAGAAAGAATACAAGGAGGATCAGATGAGAAGACAAGAAATGTAGAAAATACATAAATGTAGTTGCAAGTACAGAAAACTGCTGGAACAACCTCAGGTTGATCAGGATCTGATGCAAGAATGATTAAGGACAGGTGAATTTAAACCAAAAGATGAAAGGTTAATATTAGGTGCCCAGGGTACTGGACTACATACACACTGGCTTACAAAGTCCTTTGAACATGTGGGAGAAACAGACAAATGCAGGTAATGTAAAACAGAACTAGAAGTAGTCACGCATCTTGTTGCTGGGAGTGATACACTAATGGTAGAAGGCCGGTATATTAAAAGTCCCGATAATATGCCAGGAATGTTGCAGTGAAGATTGCACAGACATTACAATATTGAAGTAGCTGGGAAACATTAGCCACAAAACATTATAGAGAATGATGAAGTTTATAGGCCCTAGGGCCAATAGCCTAGTACCTACCTATGAATGTGGGATCACCCATTACCAATAGTTCAAAAAATAGATGCTAGAAAACCAGATATAGTAGTCCATGAAAAGAAGACAAAAGTAACACTGATCATTGAAATTCCTACATCCAGTGATTAAGTGTATTATGTACAGAGAGACACACAAAGTCATAAAATAACAGGATTTGCAGGTAGAAATGAGGGCAATGTGGGGGAAGGATACCCAGACAGTTCCAATACTAGTAGTAGGAACAACGGGTCTCATAAAAAATAATTTACAGCCTTATTTAGATATGCTATCAATACATGCAACTCCATGTGAATTACAGAAGGAGCAGTTCTGGGCATATTGTGGGTGCTGTGAAGAGCACTTTTGGTTAACATCAGAGATTGAAACAATACTAATTTCATGAACATAAATCATACTTTGACTTAGGAAAGAGGCCCATTCCCATCATGGTGTTAGAAACTCAAAAGACGTGAAGAAATTAAACAGCAGTATAGTGTGGCAGTATCCAAAAGAAACCATACTGAATGATCAGGAACATCACTTCAAACAGGAGGAGAATGGGGCTCTGCAGAACATAAAACTTTTTAGTGATGTAATGGATAACCAGAAAAGAAATTTACTTGCTGACTGAGATAAACACACACATATTTATGGTCAGTCATCAAGTCAGAGTACCTGCCAATGATGTAAGTAGGAGTAAATTAATTTTTAAAGCTTTTTCTATCAGAAAGTGTGGTCCTGGTCATTTGATGGGTTGAGAACAAGCCAGATTACTCATAGGCTATTAGGCTATTCTTTCAGAGATGAAGTTCATAGTAGTTACAAGGTATGTGGTTAAGGAGACTATTGAGAAGTCTAGCTCAGTCTCCCAAATGCCCCAGACCTCTGTATGGTCAAGTGACTTGCTCAGCATTACACAGTAAGGAAATGGTAGATGGGGAATCAAACCTAGAATTAGAGACAGTAGCTTGTTAATAGCTCATAGCCTCAAATTCTTTATGTTAAGGCTATCTGTAGTTGGATTTCTACATGCAGAAGCAGAGTGAAGAAGGATAAGTTCCAGGACAGGGCAAAACATGATATCTCTCTAACCACCCTTATCAATCTTAATAAGCACATGATCTGATACATTAATAACGACAACACCAGTGATGCTGTTGTGGAACCATTTCTGGGGGGGGGGGTGCCACATAAATGTTCATAGCATTCTACTTAACGACTGATATATGCATGTAGTTAATACTTCCATGCGGTTATAACTTTTGCAAATCTTGCTCAGCGTAAAATGACCTTTATTTATTTATTTTGCATGAAATTCCATTCTTAACTTTACTAATTCATTCTAAACTGTATTCTGGTCAGCTGAGATTAAAGTTAAGAAATGAAAGTTTTCAAAACAAACAATGGAAGGGATTCGTTAACACGTACACTAAGTGTAAACCATTGTGAGTAAACAGACAACACAAGCATAACTCAGAGCTTCTTGATCATAATTATATTTTCCCTGCAGCCTTAAATATGAAGGCAAATGTATAAGGGTTACTACAAAGTGTAGATTACATGTACACTTAGTAAAATCTTTCTGAGTGACTAGAAAGCACAAAAATTGTGGAAGGGATGTTCTTGAATACAGATAGACTGTGTAGGCATTAATGAATCTGGCCCAATGTATTTTATAAAGCTATTATACTGTAATGCTAACATGCATATAAACTCTTACATTTTGCTTGGTGCATGAAATTCTGACAATTGATTGTAAGTACTTATTTCTAAAGCTGTAAGTAGAAAATGTTTGTATTCTCAAGCAAATTCTGGTTGTTTGAATGGTCCATTGCGAAGATCATACGGATTACTACTTTAATTGTAACTGTTCATTGTGTTATTAAAACTGAATACCGTGGCTTATCCTTACTACTGCAGCTTTATTAGAGGATATTGTTTGTACCTTTCAGGACAATGTCAACCACCACCAGAAATAGAAAATGCTCAGCTACAGCAATTATATATTATGCCAAGCTATCCTAACTTGGCAAAAGTGTTTTACAGCTGCAACACAGGATATCAGAAACATGGAGGATCTGATTCTATAGTCTGCAGGACGTCTGTATGGGAAAAGCCTAGCCTGGTCTGCAGACGTAAGTAGTACATTTATTCTGCTGTCTTTAGACTTTGCACAGTAGCTCATTTAGCAGAGTGGAAGTTAGAAAGACAGATGTTCATTTAATCTAAATACCTCATTTACAACTCTAAAGATATGTCTGGTTGTATTTTGCTATTTCTGAAAAACTGTTTTACACATCACACTTAGCACTCCAAAACTTTTCTAGCAATGTTTCCATTTTAATTAAGACATAAATACTGATTATGCTCTAGAATAAGACAGAGCTTCTTTTGCCAGATCCAGCAACCTTGCTCAGGCTAGGATGATATGTATATATAAGTATAATATCACCTTTGTTGTACACTGTAGTGATAGAATGCTGTAAGTAAGAAGCTGTGAAATGTTAACCATCATAAAAAAAACAAAAAAACAGGAAGGTATGGCAACAGCTGCTACTGCATTTGGTGATATGCGTAGCAGTTCCTGTGTGCCTTTAGTGACCTGAAGAAATGATGAATGGCATATAATCATCTGTAACCCACAAATTCATTCATTTATTTCTATTTGATAACTGGGTAGAAAGACTTGGTTGTTCAGCCCTTTTAGCCATTACTTGGGCTCCAAAGAAAAACGTTAACAAAAGATAAAAGTACAATGGATCATACACTAAATGATGTTATACAGGTAAGTGTTCAACAAGACATAATTACAGTAGAAATAGAAACAAGTACTTAATGATACAACGTTTGTACAAAGTGTTCAGCAAAAGTTACATGCATTTAATGAAAATCAAAACAAAAATTGCACATAGTAATTACTTTAGAGAAAGGGGATATTTAAACTACCACTATGTGTTTTTAAATTTCTGAATTACTTTAACTCTTTTGAATTGCTGTTGATAGTTGAAGAAATGGCTGTGTATCTATTATCCAAAAGATTCTTACATATATTAATTTGAAATAAATACCCCATTAGACCTGGCTTAAAATCTGTCAACGTTTTGTTACATTCTTTCTTTAGGGAACTGATTCCATATGGCACGTCATACTTTTGCAAAGGCTCTTTCCCCTGATGTTATACTGAGGCATGGTGTTACCAATTGAATTACTTCATTTAGTGTAGATACTTCAAAGAGACTGTTGATATTGCATGACAAAGGTGGGGGGATACTGGAAAACCTGGAGTTTGTTCCTTAGTAGAGTAGATATGTGCTGTGCAGGATGGCAGTGGAAGTTTGTCAGATGGCCACAGTGATTTCTTTGGGTCTATGTCAGGACCATAAGGTGGCAGTTAAGTTCCTACTCTTTGTAGGAAATGCATATTTGAGCGAGAGTAAAGACGTGCTGTGCACTTGAATATAGTAAGTGAAAAACCTATAGAACCAATCTTACTCGGGCAAGTACTTTATTTACAGTTGTCTTAATATGTGGAAAAATAATCAGACTGCATCTAAGACAAGACCCAGATACTTTTTTCATCCTCATTAGGGACAGCCTTGTTGTGAGGATCTTTTTAGCAGCAGGAGCATGTTTCTTGGCTTCTGAGAGGAGGCAACAGTATAATCCCTGATTTATGGGAACTAACTGATAGTTTATCAATGTAGGTTGAATACAGAAGCTTAGCCAAAGGATATAAGCAACTTAGCCAGAGGATATAAGCATGCCTTTCTCCTTCTGTTAGTAGTATGCCATCTGCATATATGACCACATTAAGGGAAGGTCTCTCATTAGTCTGATCATTCACAAACAGAGCAAAGAGAAGTGACTTCAAAATGAAGGCCTGTGGCATTCTAGCAAGAAAGTTACCCACTTCAGATAAGAAGCCTTCAGCATATACTCGAAATGTACTAGCTAGGTAGTATCTGAGCTAGTTTAATATTTGCTCTGAACTTAAGCTCAGCAGTCATATCAAGGAGGCATGTATGACTAGATATGGGCCAGAAATCAGAGGTGCTGCTAGGGTTTGTGTGTGTACGTTCTGCCATCAAGTAAAAGCACACTTCAAGTCTCAAGCTGAACCCAATTGTCTTCAATAAGGACACACGACCCAGTACTGACTACCCCAAGTCTCCTCACACTACTTTTGTCTTCTTTCTCTCTCTCATTCATTTAACATTGATGAATTGCCTAGCAATAAATGTCCTTGTACAGTTACTCTACTGCCTGCATTTGTAAATACTGTATACAATTTGCAGGTTTATTTCACCTTGTATGTATTTAAGGCTTTTTATGGTGTCTGTCAGTTTTTAAGCTGATTGTTTCCTGTACTTCCATGCGGAGACTGAAACTGGTCCATTGGGATCAGTGTTCTACCCTTTTCCAGTTAGGGGTCACCACAGTGGAACAATAGTCCACAGAATGATTGACAGTGGAGTTTTACGGTGTTGAGTTGCCAGCCTGGCATCCAACCTTCCACAGAAGGCACACACGTGCACACTCTCACACCTAGGATGAATTTAGAGTGTCCAATCCACCTGCAGCATGTATTTGGAAAGTGGGAGGAAACAGCAGCACCCACAGGAAACCCACACGACTGCAGGGAGGACATGCAGACTCTGTACAGAATGCACCCCAGCCAAGAATCAAACCAGAGAACCTCTTGCTGTCAGGTGACAATGCTAATTTCTACAAATAGAGTAGCATTCTTTGAAGATGTGGTGCTGCTTTGTATAATGATGACGTGAATATGCTTGTTATTTGGTCTGACCCCACCTTACATAAATATCATTGCAAAATGATTGACAAAAATATAGCAATCATCTTGTTTCTACAGAAGCATAACATATTAGTGGATCTGTTAATATGATCCATAAACTATCAGACTGTTCTCCTGTAATATATTTCACCTCGTTAGCTGGCATCTAACCTCAGGGTAGTAGGTTGTGCCAATTCACAAAACAGGAGAGTCGGTGCTATAGTAGCGAAATGTTTCAGCATTTCAAAACTTCTCTCTTACTTTGTTGACCAATACCATGATATATAATGCATTACAGTTGACAAGTTAATGATGTTTTAAGGGTTTTGCCTGTTTACAATTACTTTTTCCTTGTCAACGTCTGATTTCAAAGCTTGTTTAAATAAAACATGTGCATTTCAGGGAAGCTACACACATTTTGCATTGGTTCCTGTTACATTTAAAACCTTTACATCTCATGCTTCTCAGCAGCCTTAATTGATACATTCATGTTCCTGCTTAGGAGAGAATGCCATCTGTTAGGTTGACTATTCCATCTATCCATTCAACAATAGTAGCTATTACTCTCTGGAGCACTTCTGTAGCTAATAATATCCCAAGCATTAGTCTGAGGAACTTGTATCTGACTAAATGTCTCCTAAAGGTACATAGATTGGAACTAACCTCATCCAGTTTAATCTTCTAGAACCCTTATTGGCATCAAGAACAGAAAAAAGGTAATATTTGATATAGTAGCTACAACTTCTAAAATCATGTGTGGTGGGCAGTGTTGCCTCATGATCCATTTAGTTAGGTCTTGAGGATCTAAACATATCCTTAGTTCATACCACTCAACCTCTTAGCACAAGAAATCTGGGCAAAGCCTCACATAATGGGGGGACAAAGGCCCAAAAATTAGTGACACATTTTAAATATTGCTCTCATAAACTTCGAAAGTTGCTAAATAACAGGATTTATGTTAACATGCATTTTCTGAAGGATACGAAGTCTGAAACCCAAATGTATGTCATTGTATAGTGACTTTAATCCCCAAATCATCGCAATGATTTGCCAGAAAACCACAACTTTTATGAGGAGCAGACCAAAACTATGAGGCAAAAATCTGGGAATTCTGTAAAAATCTGGACATTTGAGAGGTGTGCCTTAGTTTGTTCTGCTTTACAAATGTCATTGTATTATTCATCACTCTTTCAGTTCTGTCTCCTTTTCTGACAGTAATTCCTATTCTAGCCCTGTCACTTTTCACAGGATAGGAATTACTATTCCTCTGCTGGCACTGTGGTAATACTTCCTTTCCCTCCCCTTCCTACTGCATGCAGAATAGTAATACAATATGGGGCTGGGAGTGGCATAATGGTTAACATGTTTACCTCGTAGAAGTACAGGGTTTTAAAGACGTGTGTTGTGAATGGACTGAATACTTATGTTGTTTTTAACTTTTAACTCTTAATTCACATGTCATGGTTGATTGAAATATGTGAGGTGTTGTATGCATGAGATTTGTATGTGCTTTCTCTAAGAGATATCTGACTGTTATGCTGTTTATGAGTACTTCTTTACTAATAGTGATAAAGTGGTGGATGTATGGAGTGTGTATGAAGCTGTTTTATTTTTTTTCCTATTTTTTCTTTCCTTTTTATTTATTTGTTTTCTTATATAGTCTTAACTGTGATGTTTGGTGCTGGTTTATTTATTGGGGGAGTGGTTAGGAGAGGAGAAATACAGCAGGAAAGACAGTTTCTGTGTTTTAACACTGGGTTTTCACTTTGAAACCTCAATTATTTTCTTGTTCTCCCCTCCCCTGCTAGGAGAGATATAAAAAAAAAAAAGAGAGAGAGAGAAAGCGTACCAAATAGTTACAACAAAAAATAAAATGATAAGAAATGTTACAGCACAGGTTGTTAAATGGGGAGCAGGTTGGTTTTAACCACTTATACAGCCTTCATTCTCAGTGTAATAAAAGTTGTTTACTGACAGTGTTACTTCCCCTTCTAACAGAATGTTCCTTTCCTACCCTTTTCTCTCAGGAGGCAATTTATAAAGAGTTGTGTGTGTGTGTGTGTGTGTGTGTGTGTGTGTGTGTGTGTGTGTGTGTGTGTGTGTGTAAGAAATACTGAATAAAATGTTATTTTCTACTTGATTTTTAACACACAAATTAAATGCAAAATATTAAGAAGGTGTTAACTTGCACTCTCTGTTACATTTACCTCAAAATTACTATTTTAACACTTGTAAAACTTGTATTTCTCTCTTAAGTTATATAATGCATTTTATAGCATTATCCTAAGATACTATATTATTCAAATTACATTCTGTTCTATTAATTTAAAGAAGGGAGGGTGATCTTGTTTATGTCTGTTGATGTCACCCACTTGCTTGGTTGACTTGCTCTGCATATGGGCAATAGTTATGTATATATTCATGACAATGGTTGTCGTGATGATCTGTTTTGGTTTCTGCGTGGATGGGCTTTTTGAGCAGGAAGTGAGGAGTTCAAATACATGGGCATATTAGAAGCTCATGCTCTGAAAGTTAATTGAAAGTCTGATGTACAATAAAGGAGGGACTAATATGAAAGAAATAGCATGTTTTCCACAAAGTCCGACAAAATTACGCAGTCATTTTGATAAGCTGGGAATTTGTGTCTCTCTTACAAAGACTGTAGTGGGTATGTTGCCAACAATATATTATCCATCAGTACAAATATAATTCTGGGAAAATATTATTAGTTATTTTAGACATCACAGTTACTCTTTTACTATT
This sequence comes from Protopterus annectens, assembly GCF_019279795.1. NCBI lineage: Eukaryota > Metazoa > Chordata > Ceratodontiformes > Protopteridae > Protopterus > Protopterus annectens. The sequence continues at coordinate 33,528,799 of NC_056739.1, forward strand.
TTATATCTCATAGTATATCAGATAACCACAAATCACAAAAAAACTGAAGAACCAAAGAACGGACCCATCACAGAAAAATGAATAATTTGTTAACAACCATTTAAGCACTTTCATTCCGATAACATTTTCTGTTATTTATTTATGTTATTGGAACAAATGTGCTTAACTGGTTGTTAATAAATAATTCATTTTTCTATGTTGGGTCCATTGTTTGGATATCTCATAGTATGGTCTAGTGAATATGATATCCTATTTACAGAAGAGACACATTTTGAAAGATAATTCTATATGCAAGTCCTCACAAAGAGACAAATATTTTTTAGAGAAGTTTATTTGTTCTTTGAAATATCATGTATGTCTGCCATAAATTCCAAGCATATACAGTCTTGTAGTCAGAAATGAGTTTAAATAGTTAACTAGTTCATCACATTATTAATAATATAATGGTACATTGGTAATATAGTATGATTGTTATAAACAATCCCCAGGACTCATGAAGCTTGCGCCAGGCACAGAAGTAGCGTTGGCATCCTAGCACCAAATATGGCTGCCGAGCAATCCAGGTACGAGCTGTTTCCACGTGCACTACCAGCATACGCCAGAGCTGCGCAGCTCATGGCGCATGTATGCTAATTACCCCATGTATAGCAGTGTAGCATGCAAATGAAGGTATATAGCGATTCATGAATTGGTGCAGGCATAGCGTAAGTATTCAGAAATGTAAACAAAAAAAAACAGTTTACATTTTATCAAACAGAACATCGGAGCCATGAATGCAGACAGAACTTATGTATGACAATGTTAACATATGCCAATGGCAAAATATACAGCTAATGGCATAAAAAAACACACACAACACATAAAAAATAACATTTAATGTCATGGCCACACTAACATAAAGTACAACCGCAGTGCATGGGTGTGCAAACGGGAACACAAGGAAAATATAATTAGATGTCATAAAACTGCAATGTAACACAAATCATGATTTCTTCATAGTAATCAATGGTACGCATTCTACACCACAACCAAGGCGCAAGGGTTGCTAAGGGTCTGTGACAGTGTTTCACGTGGTAACTAGGAATTAGTAGTCAATGCCATGCAAATGAGTCAAGTATTACTGAATCGCAAAAGTCCCACCAGCGTAAGAATGTACCGCATGGTGCAGCGGTACAACGCAAAGGAGTGGCCTGGAGGTAAACATGACATCATGAGAGGTGTGCGCCACCGTAGCTGTAAGCACATTGGAGCATGCGTAATCCGGGTTGCCTTTTGCTAAGCAAAGCTGCAGGATAGAGGTGTGTACCAAGCCATAGTTTTGCTTAGATGAGAGCATACAAGGTGCCCAAAAGTGCATGTGAACGTGGATGAAAATGCGCTCAAAAGCCAGTAAACGGCCGCACGCGACGCGCAATTTAGCCGAAACAGGAAGGCTACGGGAAGACAAAAAGGAAATGCTGCAGCATTGTAATATGAGTACAAATGAGTAATTAACACCTAGGAACCCACAGGGGCCCAATGACGACAGCTAACAAGACTGTCAGCAGCTACTTGCAGAACAGGAAAGGGGAGTTGCCATACTGCTAAGAACAGAGAACTCTCACAACAGAACAAAGCAAACCTGCAGTACATCAACTACATAACACATTTTGCAACACATTCCTGGGTTGGGAAAGTACAAAACAAGAAAGCAGGCAGCTGGATGCGTGTCTGACAATGGGAGGGGAATCGGGTTGAAAAAAGAAGTAAAGGGTAATAGATGAATCACGGCAGCCAAGTGTAACTGAACACCACAAGCATCACAATAGTAGTACCTGCTGTGAAACACACAAGTAAGATACCCTGCAGCTGGAATTGCATATACACACTCAATGACATCAGCAGCTTCCAAAGCACGATAGTATAAGGTGTGAAAGCACCGCACACACACTTGTGTATTCCCAAACACTCTGCACCATTGGTGTAAACACACGGGGAACTTTTAAAATGTACATGGTAGGGGCCACCATAGCTTTGATTCATCAGCATGTGTTGAAGACGGAAGGTGTTGTGGAGGATGAGGCTGACAACCACCTCAGGAACTGGAGAAGGAGAAGAGTGTTCAGACCAAGGGTAACCTATCAGGGGCTAAATAATCTGGAGATAGTACAGTGTTACAGGGTGGACAGGGACACCATACAGCAAATTGTTGAGCTGTGCCGGCCGCACCTCAGAGCCAGGAATAACAGAGGGGAACCCATCCCAGTGGACACGAAGGTATGTGTAAGCTTGAGAGTACTAGCCACAGGTACCTTTCAAAGGCCTACTGGGGATATCATGGGCATCTCACAGGCATCAGCATCCAGGGTACTCCACCAGTTCCTGGATGCCATGTTACCACATGCCAATGAGCATATATACTTCCCCCGAATGCAGGAGGAGTTGGCCAGCAATATGCATCTCTTCCACCGTGTGGCAGACTACCCGGAGGTACTGGGTGCAATAGACTGCATGCACATACACATCAAGCCACCACCCGGTGAGCATGGTAGGCACTACATAAACCGCAAGGGATACCACTACATCAACTGTCAAGTCGTGTGCAATGCCCAGGGCATTATCATGGATGTGTGTGCCGGCAACCCTGGAAGCTACCACGACTCCCACATCTGGCATGCCTCACAGCTGTACCAGGTATTTGCCAAGGGGGGCATGCCATATGGCCACCTTGTGGGGGATTCTGGCTATGCACTGGAACTGTGGATGATGACTCCCATCAGAAATGCACTCACACCCATGCAAGAATGCCATAATGAGGCACACGCACAAACCAGAATCATCATAGAGCGTGTGTTTGGGATGCTGAAATCACTGTTCCATTGCTTGGACATATCTGGTGGAGCCTTGCAGTACTCTCCATGTGCCCACATCTTCATAGTATGTGCTATGCTACATAATATGATCCTGTGGAGACAGCTGCAGCAGGGATATAATGGTGAAGGCCCTCACAGCCCACCACATTTGCCAAGGGCACCACAGGCACGGAGGTATTCAGACCACGAACACCCTGTGCCAGCCCCAGTAGGCAGACGGAGGCGTGCCCGGTATGCCCATGCCTTGGCAAAGAGGGAATGCATAGCACATACACAGACAGTGTAGGTTCCTACGGACTGACACACTTCTCCACCTACACACACAGTAAACATGGATGGCACACACACACACGACCACCTGTAAATTGTCATGTATAGGTGGTCTACTGTGTGCATCCTACATAGGCAGTCCTCAACTATTGCACACACAACTGCCATTGGCACAAGTCAATACCTGAACAGTAAATTAACCTATCAGCATGTGTTGATACTGTATGTCTAGGTTCCTAGGTACATTGGTAGGTACATGCCTAACTGTCAGAGGCCATTCATTGGTCTAGCCAAACTGTGTCTGCTGTCGCCACCCCATTGGTTAACTAACTGTCCCTCTGTGGAGCAGAGCCAATTGTGGGATCCCTGGGGTGTAACCACTGTTCCTCACCCACTCTGCAAGGATTCCCTGGTGTGCTATTGAGGGGCTCTGTATAATGTAATCAGGGATGTAGTTCCAAAGCATGGGGAGTACCCATGACAGGTATCTGTCACCCCAGCATTTTCCAGTTATGGTTGTGGCAAGCTGTAGCTTATTACAGTGTGTGGCTCACTGTGACATGGATTCCCATAGCTGGAGCATATCCATTAAGCCTCACTTGTACATACCAATAACAGCCATAGTACACTATACATACTAAACACCATAACACTTGTACGTATCCCAGATGCCTCAGTGGTAAAGCCAGTGACTGTGTCGTTCATGGTCCCAGTTCCCTAACCTGCAAGGGCTGTTACGTCATTCTGATGTCCTGAAAAAGGGATGTTGGATGCAGGTCATTAAAGCACGTGTAAGCACATGTTAGTGTGTTATTGTGCTGGTAAGCGGCGTTTAAACATGACTACATGGATATGAGCAACACAGGTCTAACCTTTTCTGAATATTACTCAGATCACGGGCAAAGCTGCCCAGAACCGCTGAAATGTGCATTATTCACCCTTGTACTACTAGTGCCTGCTCTGAAAGGTAAAACAACCACTGCCAGGAGTACAACATGTAACCATGTACACAATCTTCACAATAACTTACCACTAAGCTACCTGAGATGTACCACCGGCAGTTGTGTATTGTGACAGGTTAAAACACAAAAGAGCAGACTTCATGAAATAGTATAAACTGCCATGTACCCAATGAAAGGTGTATTCTCTCTCTCTCTCTTTCTCTATATACATATATATATATATATATATATATATATATATATATATATACAATATATAGTGAGAAAGGGTGATAGAGCGATATATGTCGATATGTATGAATATACATATATATGCAAATATATAGATAGGTTAACAACATCTGCACAACCATGGAGGTACATATAAATAGGCTAACTACCAAATATAGAATGCTTTACATATCAACGTGCATAATCACGATGCTTAAAGATTGAAAGACAACAGTACCGGAACACCAGAACCGCGAGTACTACTATCACGATGTTAAGGGTCATTTAGTGCTTCTGTTGCTGCAGTTAAGGTAGGTACTGTGTGCAAGTGTGTTTCTAGTTGCTGTAGTGTGTGTAAGTGTGTGTTCTGAGAGTTGTGTGTGTTTCCGGGGGACTGTAATGTGTGTGTGTGGGTTTGCTTCGTGTGTCTGTTTGTGCTATCTCTGATGTAGATTATTAAAGTAGGTGTGGTGTGATGTGCGCAGCCACCCACATGAGGGGTGTATGGGGGCATGGCCACCTGCCCATATGTAGTGTAGGATGGTTTGTTTTGATGCGATGGGTAGCAGTGTGTCTGTGTGTGCGTGTGTGTTCTGTGTTTGTGTTGCTTTCGGGAGTATGACTGTCGCGAGATTGAGTGTTTGGTATTGTGTGGTTTGGGAGTGTGGGAACAGTAATGTGGTGGTTGGAAGTATGTGCATTCCTGAATCCATGGGTATGCCTTACCCAGCGGTTGAAGTCTTCAAATGTGTGTATAACATGGTCCATAGCAATCACACATTCCGCCACGACCGAACGTCAAGAACAAAATATATGGAGAGTATATGCCTATACACTATTACAAATATGTGCTATGGACATGAGCCAAAGATAGGGTTACCACCTGTCCCACCTTGCGAGGGACAGTCCCTCTATATGCAGTAGTGTCGTGACCAAAATGAGTACAAATACTAATGTCTTACAATCTCGAGACATTTGGCATGTTCCATATTTAATGTAATTGTTGCAAAAAATAGTCATGTCTGTATCTAAAATACCTACATGTAACAAGAAACAGCCTAAGCAAGTAAACCGCTACAAGAATAAGCTTTTATATAGGCATATATATAAAGTTCTATACTTTGTACTGACCGTGGGTATGTTTGGCCTCTAAAATCCGATGTGTGTCCTTCAAATGTCCCACTATCCATTTGAAAAGGTGGCAACCCTAGCCAAAGTGGATCAGTCACCAACACAACTCAAATGAGTGCAAATATGTGACAGAAATCCATGAGACAGCTTTCATGTAGCAACACTTCATTACATACCGATGTATTTTCGAAGGGATTGCAAGACCAACATCAACTGCATGCTATACAGGAACCAATTAACAATGGCTTAATGAATCAGCCTGCAATTACCATAGTATTAGTCCACTAAAGGATAGGTCTTCAAATAGGGAAGGAGCCCTCACACACATATCGAATATGTATAAATGCAGTTCCTACACACCTGCATCTGCTATGTACACCCATCTACATCTCCCCCACACCCGAAACAATTGCAATACATACTGTAATAACATCACAAACATCCACTCACTCTATGACATCTGCAGAAGCCTTAACATACCTTGTCAGAGACACACTAAAATGGCACTATGTGAAGTAGTTGCTGTTATACAATGGAACAACTGCTGATGTCACAGGGTTTGGTTGCAATAATCCCATTTCAGATGGCTGTTCGTACACTAGGAAGTGTTACCAATTACCGATAAACAGCACAGTATGATACACATGTACAGTATACCAAACATGTCAGGTGAGCACAGTTCAAAACACCTAACATTCTATGCATAGCCACACAGCCTTGAGCTGCCCAAACATCCTTGCCAGACCTAAACATTTGCAGATGTATCAGGTACAAACCCTGCATAAGTAGCAATGTTCAGAAATATAACAGCTACACTCACATGTAGAACTACATCCTTTAGCAATTATACACAATCCAAGGGGGCCATGAAGTTAATATATCTCTGTGTGTCTCCATATAGGTGTTGCAATTCATCACAAACAACACATCCAGGCCGTCTTCCTCGAAGGTAGGGCAAAGGGAAAATGCCCAAGTGGAGTATCCAATTATACACCACTGTTGCCATGTCATTGGCTAATGGATTAGCTGCACAGCTGATGTGCATGTAATCATCTACTTTGGAACACCAATTGGTGGCAGGATACCACATATTACCGATATGTAATTATAAAAGGATGGCTTGTCACACATTCAAACCATATGTATATACCAGCAAAACGTTACAACGAGGACTGCAAAACAAACAAAATAGGATTCAAATTACCATCTACGACAACTCGGGTTACTAATAAAGTATGTAGAGCACTCAGTATGTCAATGTACATAGTACCTGTTCTGTAATAATTAAAGTGTACGCAATGCACATAGTGGGAAAATGTATCTTGTAGTGATGTATTGTTAATCATAGTAATGCTCGTAGAAATTGTGTGTACTGCTGTCCTTAACTTGATTAACTTGAGGTTAATCCTGCAACAAAAGTCATTAATGTCATTCACTAAGTCAGACTCATCAACAAAAAACCCTGGGACAAAATTCAAACCTTTATTTAAAAGTTTCTTTTGATCTTCAGTTAAAGTAGTTTGAGAGATATTCAATATATTGCCATCTATTGTCTCATAAATGTTTGAATGAGGCCCTCGATTGTATCTATTTTTATATTTCCTATGTTTTCTCCCACCCCTCCTCCTGGTATGTTTAAAGGGTAGATCTGGCTCTTAGCTTTTTTGGAGACCGGGGATTCTCCAGTGTTAATCCCTTCAGTGTCTGTAGTGGAGCTAATGTAGCTAATGCTAGTGTAGCTGATGTACTGCTGTATGTATGAGACCCTTTCAATATGGATCTGGGTCTTTTTTTTGAAATTCCTACCAGGATTCTGTCTGGTATCTATGAATCTAACATTTTTGGTGGTATCAAAGGGTCATCCCCTCTGATAGTCAGTTAAATCCCTATTAAATTTCTTTATTTTTTTTGTCCTTTGTCTGTTTTTCAAAAACTAGCAATTCTTTTGACAACTTGTTAAGACATATAGAAAATTGTGAATGTCCCTCATAGATTTTAACTTCACTACACAAGTCACCAACCTCTTTAATATTTGTTTCAATGGTTCGTTCATAATACGAACTCAATATCCGAACAAAGTTCATGGATGCCTGTTGTTGGGCTAGATACTATTCATTGGACAGTGTTTCATCAATTTTACTTACAAGTGGTTGGGTTTTGATTCTCAAACCCCTAGGGGTTATTTCCTTGTTCAAATAAGCTTTAAAAAGCCTCAAATGCCAAATATTGGATCTCAAACTTTTCATGCTTTTACCAAGTTTCTGAAAAGCACTGTTACAGCCGTCAACTGGATCTATAAGTTGTGGAGTACCATTCTCATCTGGATTTACCAAAGACACCAATATCATTTTTATCGGCACAAAGCCCTTGAAGTATTTTGTCAAGATCCATGACAATAAGCTGTAAGTAGGTGGGTTTGAAGAGACAAATCAAAAATAGTATTATAAGTTGTCAGAAGAACTGGTCAGCAATTTTTATGTATTCAATCTGGGAAAACAACCTGCTTATCAGAGGGGTGATCCCTATGTCCACCAAAAGGTAGTAACCATATCCAATTCTCAATGTTCATAAGAAATGAACTATATTGGGGAACTTAGCTACAGTTAGAATCCTGATAGGAAACAAAATGGTTGTATATTATGCTGTAAATTGTTAATATAGTAGCCCTTAAGGCTACAAAATAGGGCCTTGTATGTATTGAACCCCTCTAAAAATGTGGTAGTCAATAATGTATTAAAAACAATAATCCAATTATAGTAACTTGGGCCTATAAACATAAATCAAACTAATAGAATGTTACAGTATAACAATAACCCTATCACCATTGTATGTTAAACCTATAAAAGTTGTATGCAGAACAAGTAGAAATTGAAATGAATAGATCTCAGAACAACCATCAAAATTCAATATAGGTTCAAAACCTGTTTGGCTAGTCCACCAATTAGTGGGTCCCAGCTTGACAAAAGGATATATTCTGATAATGAACACATACAACTTAAAATTATACAATGTTAAAGTTTGTATATGTTCAATCCCCTTAAGATATGTAAAATGCATTTATATCGTTCCTCATTAATATATAGCATGTTATTAAAGGGATAATTTATAACTGTGATGATTGTAATATTCCAAATCAGTCGGATAACTGACAGTCATCCTATGAAGCAACAAAGAAAAAGATATGTATGCTTTCCTTAAAGACAGTTCTGTGATACTATTAAACCCAGTTCCATGCAACAGTATCCCTGATTCCAACATAAATCCCACTTCTTATAATAGGCACATACAATTCAGTTAGAAAAAATATAGTGATATGTTAAGGCTTTGTAAAATATATAGATGCATTTATATCGTTCCACAATAGTTAAAGAAAAAATTGTGATAATGAGCATTATAATATGCCACAAGAAAAAAACAGAAAAAGGTTATAAATGCTTCTTTAAATAAATTCTTTGATATTGTAACACCCAGTTCCATGCAACAATGTCCCTGGAGTCTAACATAAACAGCAACTGTAATACAGTTTGTGCAAATAGTGGATCAGCAACAAAATTGTCCAAATGTAGTGATGAACTTAGTAAAAAAATGTCAAAAATAAATTCAGATCCAGATATATGCATCCAAACCAATTAGCTTGAATGCTTGCTATAAGAAAGTTTGGGTTCCTTAGCTGAACAGTAGAAAAATGAATTCTGTTGTTAATTTGGCCAACCAAGATATGTATTCGGTCAATATAGTCACATAGATGTATAAAAAGCTGGCAAGAAGACTTCAGGATAAGGTTATTATAATCCTGAATGCTGTGAAAACTAAATTCTGTGTCAACATATCAAAATGATGTCCCCTTCCATTCCTGAAACGGTGTGGATGTTATCGAAGCATACAAATGCAGTTACACCATATAAAAAGAGTTTCCAACAGTCCGTTCTCGCCAAAAAACAGTTCCGTTTAGATTTTTACTCAAACCACAATGAATATTGTAAAGAAACCAAACATATATCCAAATCGACTGACCATCGTTCGCATATAGATGTAAACACCATGCGGTTGTTATTCAAAATGAACCAGCATGAAACGGCCCATAGTAAATAAGAAACAAAACGGCCCATAAAAATAATGCTGCTACACTCGTGAGGCTTGTTTAGGCAAAAGAAGACCAGGATGAAGAGATTCAGTATGCAAAAAAACTCCCAAAAAGAGTTGAATAAACGAAAAAATAAATAGAACAGTACCTTGTGTTAAAAAAATCAACATGGCGTCCGTTTTAAACACAGCATAAGCAATTCTGTTGTAATGATTCCCAGCCAAATCCTGCTCAGCTTGATTCATACAAGGTTGTAGTAAAACGATCCAAAAACAATAGGGAGCTCACTAAAAGTCCTAGAAAACACAATCCATGGGAAACCTGGGATAATTCCGAGTAGCAGAAAGTACCTCCACCACAGGCACGATGTGCTAACACTGAAAAAGTCCACAGCAGAGAAATGAAATCGAGGCCAAGAAGAGATACTCTGCAAGTAAAACCTAAATGCAAGGCAGAATACAATCCAAGTAGACGAAAATTGCCAGCACCAAGTTCAGTGTAAAGCATCAAAAAAACATCCAAAGGCTGATATGTAAAGTATATAAACTTTAATAATTAATAAAAAACACCCAGACCGGTTTCAGCCAGCAGGCTTTCCTCAGTGGGATAAAAATGCATTAGCTGTAAAGTGACACACATATATATAGAATAAGTCATCCAATAGGATTCTTCCCAATGTGTTCTTCCCACATTCAAATTGTTTCCTATATGGGAGACAAAGAGAAAATGAAAAGTTATACAATAAAATGAAATAAAACAACACATGCTCATTAAAGTGAAACACATCATTTTATAAATGATCATTCAAACCTGGTGAGAACAAAGCTCCCAGTTTAATGATCCAATACTTCTCTTTTTTAGTGAGAATAGAATGCCATCCCTGTTTGCTGGATCTGTCCCCAAGGATTCTGTCAGTCATGGTAAACTGGAACCTGGCTGAATTATGTTGTGTACCATGTTGAAATAAGGCATTGGTCTCCCTCCTAGTTCGTATGTCACTACGATGTTCAGACATACGTAATCGAAGTGGTCGTGAAGTCTGTCCAACATAGAATGAACCACATGTGCATGTAGCAAGGTATACCACCCAATCACTGTTACAATTGCCAAAAAATTTGATATCAAAAATTCTGTCGGTATTTTTGCTGGTAAAATGTTTTGATCTGAAAATGAAAGGACATGATGAACAATGACCACAATGGTATGCACCCCCATAGTTTGTCACCTGTCATGGTTAATTTGTGGTGTATGGCTCCGGCCGAACTGACCCTTTTGTAATGTGAAAAAAATGATCCCAATGTCCTACCCCTTCTATATCCATACCTGCATACATCACCAATCTACGGTTTGATCTCCTCATTGGCAGTGAGAATATTCCAGTGCTTGGATATAACATTCCTCATAAGGTTAATGTTACGTCCAAATGTGGTGATGAACCGGATAAGTTCATCCTGTTCAGTATGAATCTTCTCAGAATATTGGAGAAGGGAAGGTTCTGATGTAATTAAGAGCAGTTTGTTGAGCACCCCGGATGTCAAGCTCCTGGTAGCCCCTAACTCTAAATCTATTAGCTAAATCCTGTTGAGATACATCATAGTCATTATCTGAGGAACAGATTCTACGAATCCTGAGAAACTGAGACTTGGGTATGTTTCGGATGATGTGGTTGGGATGCATACTAGTTGCATGTAATAGACTGTTATACTGAGGGTATTTTCGAAATGTTTTACTACGTAAAGTGTCATCAGAATTCCTGGTTATAGTTACATCCAGGAAATTGATCTCATTTTTATCATAAGTAGATGAAAACTCAATACCCCATTTGTTACGATTAAGATATTGGACAAATTCTGCTAAATATTGTTCATCAGAACGCCAAACTAACCAACAATCATCCAAATATCGACGCCATATGTCTGTTCCTCAGATAATGACCATGATGTATCTCAACAGGATTTAGCTAATAGATTTAGAGCTAGGGGCTACCAGGAGCTTGACATCCGGGGTGCTCAACAAACTGCTCTTAATTCCATCAGAACCTCCCTTCTCTAATATTCTGATAAGATTCACACTGAACAGGATGAACCTATCTGGTTCATCACCACATTTGAACGTAACATTAACCTTATGAGGAATGTTATATCCAAGCATTGGAATATTCTCACTGCCAATGAGGAGATCAAACCGTGGATTGGTGATGTATGCAGGTATGGATATAGAAGGGGTAGGACATTGGGATCATTTTTTTCACATTACAAAAGGGTCAGTTCGGCCGGAGCCATACACCACCAATTAACCATGACAGGTGACAAACTATGGGGTACATACCATTGTGGTCATTGTTCATCATGTCCTTTCATTTTCAGATCAAAACATTTTACCAGCAAAAATACCAACAGAATTTACATATCGATTTTTTTGGCAATTGTAACAGTGATTGGGTGGTATACCTTGCTACATGCACATGTGGTTCGTTCTATGTTGAACAGACTTCACGACCACTTCGATTACGTATGTCTGAACATTGTAGTGACATACGAACTAGGAGGGAGACCAATGCCTTATTTCAACATGGTACACAACATAATTCAGCCAGGTTCCAGTTTACCATGACTGACAGAATCCTTGGGGACAGATCCAGCAAACAGGGATGGCATTCTATTCTCACTAAAAAAGAGAAGTATTGGATCATTAAACTGGGAGCTTTGTTCTCACCAGGTTTGAATGATCATTTATAAAATGATGTGTTTCACTTTAATGAGCATGTGTTGTTTTATTTCATTTTATTGTATAACTTTTCATTTTCTCTTTGTCTCCCATATAGGAAACAATTTGAATGTGGGAAGAACACATTGGGAAGAATCCTATTGGATGACTTATTCTATATATATGTGTGTCACTTTACAGCTAATGCATTTTTATCCCATTGAGGAAAGCCTGCTGGCTGAAACCGGCCTGGGTGTTTTTTTATTAATTATTAAAGTTTATATACTTTACATATCAGCCTTTGGATGGTTTTTTGATGCTTTACACTGAACTTGGTGCTGGCAATTTTCATCTGCTTGGATTGTATTCTGCCTTGCATTTGGGTCTTACTTGCAGAGTATCTCTTCGTGTACTGCTGTAGGCCACAAGGTAAACACCTCATACACCACAAGAGATGCTATATAAGGACTTTGAACACAACAATTCCTCTCCAGCCGCTGTCAGTGGGAGGGTTGGTCCAACAAGTACGTGCCATAACAAGGGATAGTATATGTTGATATACTGCAACAGTAGGCATATGTATGGGCATATAACTAACAATAACATGTCTAAGGTGGTCCTGCTGTGCAATTATGAATTGCATTGTGGGATATTGTGCCAAAAACTGTGTAATGTACAGTATTGTAGGTAGATATGTCTAACATTTTACATAGCATTACTGTAATGTTAGGCAAACATCAGGTATGTCTATTGGCATGTGCAATACACAATAACAGGATACATATGACTTGTAGTCACCAGACAGTGTATCAGCATGATAGCTAATTGAACTGGAAGAGCTAGTAAATTATCCATGCACAAAGGACATGTAATAGTTTCATAGGTAGGTACTATGCTGTCTGACCAAGGCCATTCATAAGCCTAGCTACAGTGTTTTGGCTTGCACCACCTCCCTAGGTTAGTTTCCTGTGCCTGTGTACAGCAGAGACATTAGTTCCTTGTGCCTCTGTCCAGCAGAGCCACTGCAGTGATCCCTGGTGTACATGTCTGTCTTTCATGCACCCAATGGGGTATCTCTTGAAGAGTGCTAGTGAGGGTCCCTGCCTGATGTACATAGGAATCATGTCCCAAAGCATGGTGAGTGACTGAGGCAGGAATGTATCCCTCCGGCACGTCCTAGTCATTGTTGCATTTAGGTTCATATCCCAGAGCATGTGGCTCTCAGGGGCTTTTGCTTATGTGAAGCATATCCATCAATACTGTTTTGGACATGGGCCTTGTATGTCCAGCAGAGATCACCTCTAAGTACGCGGTATGCAAATGAGTAAAGTTGGAGTTTCTGTAGCTGGCCTGCAGATGTCATCCTTCGGAGGTCGTTATTCCTCTTGGTGTGGTAATGTTGTGGTGTTTCAAGCCGTTGCTGTTGTCTCTTAAGGTACATCCCAAATGGGGTGTTGTACCCTTTAATGTGTTTCATAACTCATCAGTAGAGAGGCACAATGGCAGCCTTTGTTCTGGATACAAACCCATTAGAGATTAGGGGGGCCACATAGAAGGATATCCACACCACCTTGCTAATATGGTTATTAAAGGAGTGAATGCTATCTACTTCGGTTCTAAGATCCCTTATTAAGTTTTATGTATGTAGGGGACTACCACCTATGTGATAGTCCACGGGTGATTGTTGTAATCCAAAGGGGATGTCTATGCACCTTGTGGCATGCAGCTTGAGGCCATGTCATTGACACATGATATCCGTCTCAGTGACACCCTTATGGAGGGTGTCTGTATCAGCTGGTGAATCAATCATGACCCCTAGTCTGCAAACCCTTTCAGACAAAGTCCTCCTGTGCTAGCCTGTACCTCAGAGAACCATATACCGAACATGAGGGGCCCTATGACCGAGGCCTGGAGGAGGCCAATTGTAACTGTTCACAGTAGGACCTAGGGTATGCTACCCTCACTGTGTGGGTTCTGTCCGTGAGCCACTTTGCATAACATCTCGTGATGTAGGGGTTAATGTGCAGGTGGATGTGTATGTTGATAATACCAGAATGGAGAACGGTGCTGAAAGTCTTTGAGAGGTCAAGGTAGGCTGTGTGCACCTCCTTACCCTCATCTAATGCCTTTGTAACTGACTCAAAGGAGTCCACCAGGTTTAGAAGGCATGGTCTGGCCCTAACAAATCCAAATTGGGTGTGATCAAAGGTTTGGAGGCCACCAATGCCTCTGGGAATGAGATCCATGATGATGTGCTCCATAGCCTTGCAGAACAGGCTGGTCAGGCGTATAGGGCAATAGTTTCCATGGTCCATTGTGGCACCACCTTTGTGGAGTGGGATAACTGTTGCTGTGCACCATTTAGGGGCCACAATGCCTGATGCAAGTCTATTATTGAATATGGTGCATACGTGGGGAGGCAGTTCGTTCTGAAGTTTGTGGAAATCTCAGCCTGGAATGTTGTATGGTCACATGGATGCTGTGTTCCTGGCTTTAGAGAGTGCAGCTGTGAACTGCATAGTTGTGATTCTAGGGACTCTGCATCGTTCCTGTATAGATATGGGCCCTTTAGGGTGTGAGAGGGGTGTAAGGTTAGCACTGAACCTATCTGCCAGGATGTTGCCAATATCAATTGGTTCTGTAATGTTCACGCCTTACTGCTGTATGTCAGAGCAGATGTGAGTATCGCCATTGAGACTAGTGACATACCTCTATAACGCTTTGTGGTAGTTCTTGGAATTAGTCGCGGTTATGTTTACTTAGCTAGCTTTGGAGGATGTGATAATGGATCTCAGATTCTTACTGAGGCTGACCAGGGAGCTCCTCTACTCATGGGACTGTACTCTCATTTGCAACAGTCTCCCCCTTCTGTAGTACATTATGTCCATGGCAGTTGACCACCAGAGTGGCTTCCTTGTTCTGGAGGGTAGCGTTATGGTTCTGTCTGGGATAGCACAATCCATGCAGTTGTGTAAGTGCTAATTAAGTGCAGTTGTGTATGATTCAGCGGTTGTAACTATATTGTCCATCTGCATGGGTGTCATGACGTATACTACTGCTGTCATATGAAGCCTGAAGTTGGCTTTGTAGAAATATTGTACTGTGGTTTCCGTAAAGGGTGTAGTGCCGTGATGTGGATAACAAGGGTGATTAGCGTACATTCGGATCTGACCAACGAGGAGATAACCGCAGATGTGGAACACCAGTCACACATGTTGGTAATGACCAGGTCTAGGATATTGTTGCCCCTGGTAGTGGTGTGGATAGGTTGATCTAGGTGATTGGGTTTATGAATCCTAGAAAGCGTTGGCTTAATGTGTTGGTACATGAGTAGGTATCCCAGTTAATGGTGGGGTAGTGTCAGTAGCAGATTAGTAGTGTGTCTGGATGAACCCTAATTTCTGGTACACCAAGAAGAGAGGACCGTAAACCGTGGGGTATGGTGGGTGATCTGTAGCAAGCTACAATTTGTATAGCAGTTATGGCCAGAGTTAGTTGCACTTGGATAACCTCTGATGCATTGTGCTAAACAACTAGCCTGGAGGTGTGGATATCCTTAGGAAATATGGACACACATCCACCATGTGTGTTCCGGTCCTGGTTACATGACTGAAAGGTGTGGTATGAGTAATAACCTGGTAGTGCAGGTGTGCTCTCAAGAGCCTAGAAGCAGGTACCAGTCACTGCACAGATATTGAAGTGGTCCATTACAAGTAGTGCCTCGGGTGAGTGCATTTGAGATTAAGATGTCAAGCATTGAGTAGCATTACCCTCAGGCTTTGCTTGCCTGATCCTGTTATGGTGGTGAATATGTTATTTGAACCATCCCTAAGACACACACTATAGGAGCAACAAGAGCCTTAGCCATTATCCGGAATCCCAGGGCCGACAGGTGCAGGCCATCTGTGCCAAAGCATTGTGTTCTGTCGACCATGTCATTCAAAGCAGACAGATACTGGATACCCTTGGAATGACACCAGAAGCATAGCCAATTGTTGAAGTAATTAATTTTGTCCTTGTACTGCGTTATCAGTCTGGACAATGGCAGAATGCTACTCAGGGCTACGGCGATACCTGCCTGGGCTACAAGATCGGAGAGCTATTACACGTCTCTTTACATGTAGTCCAGGAAGGTACATCTCTGGGCATTCACACTAACATGGACAATGACACACTCATACTGTACCTGTTGAGGAGTGACCTGAGTGCATAGGTTATGTTGCAGATCATGTTACCTGACAGGCAGCTGACAGG
Organism: Protopterus annectens; assembly: GCF_019279795.1. Taxonomy (NCBI): domain Eukaryota; kingdom Metazoa; phylum Chordata; order Ceratodontiformes; family Protopteridae; genus Protopterus; species Protopterus annectens. The sequence continues at coordinate 33,545,268 of NC_056739.1, forward strand.
AACTATCTCCTTGTGTGGCCTGGTGAGTGGAACATCAGTGTGACCACCTATAGAGTCACATATGACTAGTGTGTTGGTTACGTTAATTTGCTCTACTGGCTGTGGTTGATGGGCACACTGAGTCTGTGGGCTAAAAGCCATTGGTGTTGTGTTGTGGGATGGGGGCTGCCTGCCTTTCTGCTTTTGAGTTCTCTGTTGCCTAGACAGAGTAGTACTGAGAGGATCTGCAAATGTTGTGTTACTATGTGTAGCCTGTGGTGGTGGAGATTTAGTGAGACTATGTGATGAGTGTGGTGTGGTGCAAATGTTTAACTTCCCCACATGATTGTCAAGTTCAGTCTGGGTTGGAGAGAGCTTTACCTCCAGCATGGCTAGATAAGTGCATCACCCACAGGTTGTAGTGTTGGATGTTAGGAGGGGAGTAATGACTGTGTACACGAGACAATTCCTAAATTGCTTCAAGATGCCCATATCCATCATATAGACAGGCGAGAACACTGAATTGACACTTGGACATGCCTGCATATATAACTATTTCCCTCTAGATAAGTGAGGAAAGTGTGTACAAGAGATGTTTTACACTAAGCAAGTGGGAAATGTACGTACAAACAGTGTGTACCTGTAGGTAATGAGGAGGATTGAGTGCTATAGTAATTAGTAGCTCATGTAGTGCTTACATGTTCTGAAGAAGTGCTGACCATGAATCAGCAATACAGATAGGGTGTTGAATAACACAAACACACTGCCCCCCAAACAGGTACACAATCATATATCCATGTACACTACAGAGCACCTGTAACCATAACTATGATGGTGCAAGGTGCACTCAGGCTGCATGGCACCTGTCCACATCCCTGGTTGTATCATACACATATGGCAAAACAGTTTGCATTACACATACACATCATGTAAAACATAGCTTCATGTCAGTCTGTGAAAACACTGAATGGTGCACAATAGTCATCACAACCCACAAAGTGGAGACACCACTCATAATGGGAGGCACTGCATTACTGCCCTGCTGAGTCTGGTCTGAAAGGCCACACACCTTAATCAATGTATATGTTGTCAGCAGTACAGAGGTAGATGACAGTAAAGATGATTTCACAATGCATATCATACCTGTGACAGGTCATAGGACATCATCACCCACACTGTGTTCCACCTACACTCAGTATACTAGATGTACATTCATATCTCACAGGAGTGTTTTGCCAGTGGACTGTTGACAGAACCAACACTACAGAAGGTGTCTGGTTAATATGTGCATATCACATCAGTGCCAGCTACAGTAACATGATTAATTCATTGTACTCCCCCTCATTGCAGACCATACCACACAGACAAACGGGAGGCATCTGCCTATGTAAGTATGTGAATGGTTATGACCTAGGAGCAATAGGTGACTCAGTGTTGTGGACAACATATTGAAGGTGCTTTGTGGGTGAGGTGTGTGACATATGTGCAATATCTGACAGCTGCATACTGCATTGTCACTGATAGGTTAATAACCCTGTACCCATGAACTACCACCTAGGCAGCGGTCAACATAATAGACACTGCGTGTAAGGGATGCTGCTGTGTGGTTTCCCTCCCTGAGATAGTGACACCACCAGCCTTTTAGGTAGTCGTACATGGCAACCCTAGTCATGACAGGGTGCCATCCATTAATATAGAGATCATTGTTCAGCCATACTCATCACTCACGTGACCTATATCGGATCACATATCACCTTTAAGTGGTATTGGCCATGTTTGGATGGCCGACACCAGCCTTCCCAATCCTCATCTCCACTATGTAGCATGATGCCTACCCTGCATAAAGCCATGTCCAACACTGGGATGTTGGACATGCTACACATACATATCCTGATCTCAATTACATATGTCATGGACATCCACCTTCCTAGTACAAGGATCGCCATATGCTGGACAGATCCTTGTGCCATACACGTCACATACACCTGCCATACTATGCATCCCTGTCCAGCAAAGCTGCACATTTCCCCACTGTCAGACATGGTGTGATGACTGCATGGTAGATGTATCATTAACCCTGTGGATCAGTTATGTGGCACTTCTTCACCTTACACAGGAAACACGGCTGTCGGCTACAGCTAGGTAACCTTACATCCTAGGCTCATACATGGCCCAGGGCATACAGACTACTACATGACCTTGGCTGTACATGCTATAGTTGATATCCATCCCTGCAAATACTATCAGGCTAGACAGCGTCCCATGTGTATCACGAGTGCAACACAGGCGGTACATGGCAGGAGGTTGAACTGCTGTACAGTGCTATGTAGATGTATATGGCAAAACACATGAATGTAAAACTTTCCGTGTGCATGTCTGCAGTGTCACAGGCCATGTCTGTTAAGGCAGTGTATGTGTTTATATGTGACATATACACAGCATCAAGGTCGACAGCATTAATATGGACACATCCAAGCATGTGCTGATAGGTAAGAACACAAGTACAGGCAAACAGACATGCCCACATCAAGACAGCATCCACATGGAGTATGAGCAATGTAATCAGGTGACATACCATATATGGTGATAATATCCAGTCCCCATTGAGTGTCACATGTGTGTGACACAAACATGTCAGTGATGTCCGTGTCATATAGATTTGCAAAGACAACTATTCATACGTAATAAATGTGATACACATATATGTGCAGCTGTATCTCTGTGCATCTCTGAGATACTGTGACCTGTCTCCATCATTAGGTTCTCTAGGTATGCCATGAGCAAGGCTACCAGCCTATACACGCCTGGAGGATGAGTCTCTCATACCTTACCTCCAAGACAACTATGATGTCCTGTTTAGCCATGTGCCACAGGATGCACAGCAGTGGGATGATCTGTGGCAGGAACTTCGCAGGAGGGTCAATGATGTGGGTGGCCACAACCGCACATACCAGCAGGTGCGCAGACACTGCACCGACCTAATCAGATGGCCCAAACAGGGTGCGAATGCAATCACCAGGGAACAAGGTGCAACAGGTGGTAGGCCACCAACCCAACCCCCAATCACACGTACCAAGAAGCTACTGGCCAACCTGGGGACACAGAAAGAACAGCATCTGCAAGCCTTAGCTGACATCGTGGAGGTGGGTGTCTCTCAACCACTGAGCCTGGAGTTGCCTGGTAAGTCACTAATGCACATAACTATCATATCTCAAATAGTTGCATGTGTCACTGTACAATATGTAATGTAACATCATATGCAAGGCATGTATACACACATGCCGCATACTATAGTATGCTACTCTGTGTATGCACACATGTGCATACTCCATAGTATATCCTATTGTACTGGCGAATGTGTTAACATGCACATTGCACCCTGTAGCTGTCATACAGGCATGGATAATGATCATACTGCTGTGTCACCCCTATATAGGTACTTCTGGCGTTCCGCTAAGACAGCAGCCTGTTGCAGGTGAGACAGTTATAAGTATCAGGCATGTTAATGCACAGATGTATTCACCATGTGGCTATTTAACACATGTACAAATAATGTATGGTCCTGTCACAATATACAGGTCGCATCTGGAATCCATCACAATGGCTACCCATGTGCAATACTTACAAACTATGTGAAACACCAACATGAAACCTCACAAACTGTCATTGCTAGAGGTGTGGACAGCTGTGCATACAACAGTGGAGGTGCTGTTAAATCTAGGAGCATGTACTACACATCAGAACCACACATGTGGGGTACACAAACAATACTACACAGTGAGCTGGAGTATGGGCAGCCCACATGATTCACTGGTGTGGATTATGCCCCTGCTATGAGTGCACACATTGTGATGTGCCATCAGACATGTCCATGACAGGTAGTGGGCCGGCTACAACATTATCTCACTATCCTGTAAAACATACACTATATAACAAACATACAACCCTTTGTCTGCATAACCTTGTGGGCAGTGGAGGATATGCCATCTATGAGTGTATGTCATATGGGACAACACAGACATGTGAGATAGATGGCCATCACAACCATTTGGCCAACACATGTTCACACATGGCCATGGAGGATGGCCAGAGACATGAAGCAACAAACAGTAAATGTGATGTGTTTGTGTGTACACCCTGTTGTACATTGGTTCCTCATGGTCCAACTATAGCCTTTGTTGAATGCTTATATTGCAGATGTGGAACACTAGACATTCTAGATGACCTTGGCTGTACATGCTCAGCTTGTGGAGGCATAACATCATTCCACCACATAAGATGTGTTGAACATCATGGTTGTGTCACAGCATCACAGTAGTCACCTGTACAGCATACACATACATACACAGACAACCACGTCAGGCCACAGATACAGTACATTTCCCTTGCTGCTGTCGGACATCAGTGTCAGCCGTGCACACAGTCATGGCTATGCACTGTGTCCATAATTCACACTGTATAGCAATGGAGAAGCCTCATGATTCCATGCAATGGCACTGTGTCTCTACTTCACAGTGTATAGCAATATAGACACCTCACAATACCCTGCAATGGGCATGCACATCTGCTAAATGTGCATGTTATCTGTAGGGCGGACAGACAACACTGCAATGTGACACCATTACCCCACTGTATATGTGACAGGACATCATTGTGTTAAACATGTATGCATGTCAATGCACACATCAGCAGATTACATGTCATACTACATGTTAATGGCAAGGTCATATGCCACACATCAGGCATGTGTACTGTTAACCTGTGCTGGTCTACATGGTGTAACACAGGGATGCATGCTTACTACTATGAATGTGTGAAATGCATGGCTTCTGCTATGTCACATGCATGCTGTTGTGTGCAACCCAGGGATGTATGATAACTACCACTATTATTGTCTGAGCTGCATGCTGTCTGCTGTATCACATGCATGTTGCATGCCTTCTGTCATATCACATGCATTTTGTGTGTCTGTGTGTGTCTGTGTGCTTCTGTGTGTGTCTGTATTGTAATGCAGAGTCTTTGTCTGCCCTCACAGGTGATGTAGGTGCGTTAGTGTTCCCACAGACTCTAGCAGTGATGAAGAACATATGCTTGAGGTACAGGCAGGGTTGTCAGGGGCTGAATCTGTGCCCTTGGTTGCCTTTCCACCTATATCCCCCTCATCCCCACACACAGATCTCATGCCAACACATACCCCATCACCAGTGGCCATAGAGGAACAACAGTTGGCATGTGGTAGCTTGGAACAGGAAAGTGTGGTGGCTATGGAAGGTGTGTCTTCACACCATGGTGTCAGGCAAATGACTGGTGATGGCCCATGAAGGCATATGGCCAGTGCTGCTTGTAGGAGGACCTATGGCCGACATGCCCCTGCAGGACAGAGCGTAGCAGCTGGTGTCACAAGATGCATGTTTCAGGCTGTAATGGGGGCACAGGCACGTGCTGAATGGCAGAACAGAAAAGGGCAGAGGCTTTAGAGGGCTGCTATCCATTCTTTAAACAACAACATCCAGGCAGTGGCAAATGCCCAACAGCAGATTGCTGAGGTTTTGGACAGACAACTGGGTGACATGGTTGGACTCCTTGACTGTGGTATGACAATCCACAAGCATGAGCTGTCTGTGCTGGAACATCTGGTAGGAGTGAACCATAGGGCACGTGGACGTAGGCCAGCTATGTCACCTGGTGCAGGTCTACGTGAATGAGCCACCTCACATGCCTGGTCCCATAGTGGTGGTAGCAGCAGCAGTGCAGCTGGTGATGTGCTGTTCACACCAGGACACAGCAGGCCATGTGGACATGGCCCTGGACGATCCCAACAGGGACACAGTTCCAGTGGACATGTGTCATCGGACAGTACCCAATCTGCACCTCTGCCTGGTAGTGCCCGTGCAACCGCTGCCAGGCACAGGTCACGTAACCGGACACCGTGAGCTGTAAAACCTGGTCTATACAGTCTGGAGCTGTCAATAATACCCCTGTGTAGGCCAGACACATGGCAGAACTGTGTGCACACATACACGCACACACCAGAAACATCTTTAGGGCACCGCAACACACACATGCATAACAACCACACATGGCCAATTAGATCACAGGCCCTAACCCACACACATGGTGTCATCCACTGGTACAGCCTAGGCCCCTGGCAAACATTATCACTCTGTGCATATGATGATGCCTGTGCCACATCCCTGTCATCCACACCATCGGTGCAGGGACATGGTCATATGGTCTGATGCACAGGGTGAACAGAATAGGGAGATAAGTGTAGATTACAATTGATGTGTACTGTTCATAGGCAGCAGACATACCATGTAGTACAGGTTTAGAATGAATTGTTTTCTGTTCACAGTATGTATCTTGTTAACAATAGCAATAGCATGTTGGTCATGATGTCCTGCTTCCCTCCTTCAGGTCTACTTCAGGCCTACTTGCATGTGCCAGTGAGTGTCAGTGTTTGCAGTTAGTGTCCCATGTGTAAATGTGGACTACTCATAGGTATGTATGGCAATACCAAAATGCTATTCGTAGCTTCAACCTCACTGTTAGAAAGGCTGACATTCCAAAGATGTCTACACATCTACAGATCCAGGAGCATGGGAGCTGTGGACTAAGCTACTGGGGCTAGAGACGTGACATCCATACCGGGTGACATCACAGGTACAGTTACATGGTCCGCAGTCTAGCTGATGACAAGGGTGGTGGCCAGTTGATAGCGTTACGCCTCATTGTGTAGCAGTAATACACATTCACATTACAGGATGCGAACACACAACTACACACACACACACACACACACACACACACACACACACACACACACACACACACACACAGGTATACTCACACATGTATTCAGACACACAGTAACATGACCACACTCAGAGTCAACGACACTGTAACACACACGTACACACGTACACACACACACACACACACACACACACACACACACACACACACACACACACACACACTGGATAGAGTTGAGGTGAGGACCCCTGCCTATGTGGTAATCACCATTACAGTACTGTGCACCTACATGATGCGACATAGAGAATACACATGTACAGGTAGTCAGTAATGCCTATGATCGACGGCATCAACAGGGTAGTAGATTGCATCACCTGGAGGGGTTAGGGGTCCTATCTGTTCACTATGGTAACATACATCCTCATTCCATGGACAAGACAGCCGTACATACATACACACACACACACACACACACACACACACACACACACACACACACACACACACACTGTGGAGTCCACAATTGAATGCACCTATGTCATGCACATACAGATAGCTAATGTGTGTGATACACACCCCACCTCTGCTTATGTCTTGCTGTCTACAATGCAGTATGTACAGATCTCTACAACAGTGTACAGGAGAGTGAGTAACAATTGGGATGTATTCCCCACCATACATGACATATATGGACACACAAGCAAACACATGGCAGTACTGTGAATCACACACCTGCTATCTTATGATACGTATGACAGACATGCAGCAGTATTGCCCGCATTACAATGTGTACCGATGCTACCTTTGGCAATTCTGCTGATATATGCACATGGGAGGTAGTAAGGCTTACAGATGTCAAGTGATTTACAGTCAGTGACACCCTGACCGCTGTGTAGGTTGTATGTGTTCCCCTTCAATTAACAGAACCATAGCTTAGTGTTTGCACATGTTACAGTAGGACTGCTTGTGACACACCTGTGAGCTGTCCTCAGCACACATCCATCTGCAAAGATGCCCCACCACTTAGTTATGTCCACACATCCATCCATACCTGATGTACACTTTACCGTACTGTCAGCATATCACCATATACAGTTGGCAAGGATGGGGCTGCATTGCAACTGCATGTTGTAGTAAGACACACGTCACCTGCAAACATCAGCTACTGCAAACGCATGTTAGCTGAATGCACACCACTACATGTACATGTGTGTAGGTCCTAAATTCCTGTCATCTTGCCATGTTTGTAGGCATTGCAATTGGTGGACATGTGTGATGACATACATGACACATGGTCTGCTGTATGATATGATAGTTGTCATGGGTGACCAGTACAAAGGGAATGTTAACTCAGTCCACATTGATATCACACCTTATGTACTGTTAGCATTCAACAGCCATGGACCTACCTTACATGTGCATATGTGTAATTGCTGTAGCCACCTGTTTGCACAAAGGACAGCAACAGCTATGCTATATACATATGTGTTGTGTGTGTGCGTGGCATGTACATATCCACAGCAGGTACATGTATGTCATATCCAAACATGAGGGTGTTTACTGGTGTACAGCAACAGTCATCTGTTACTGCTGCATATTACCAAGGGCCCCTGTTATGTGTACAGCCTACCTGGTTATGAACAGTGGTATCATTGCATTGCATAACACATGATGCAACTGTGTCAGTACATGGGTAGTCTGCACAGTTGCTGTAGAGCTAGGTACAGTCAGCTGGTCATGGGTCACATGGTGTTGTACTATTATATGTCCTACCACATGTATGGATGTGTGTTGCTGGTCCAAGGACATGGTGGTGTCTGAGGGCTACAACCTAGACTGCGGCTTTTGACACTGTGATCTGCACCTGACACATCTGTGATGCCTTTTGAGGGTGCACTGGTCAGTACATGTGAGGGGCCTTCATGTACGTGGGGACACAACCACCTTAAGTGATCCGTACCTGTGTTATGGCCCACATGTCTGGTTCCGACGTATACGGTGGTAGTGCTATTGTGCACAACTGAGCCTTCAGCCAGGTGTTCCTCACTGCACAGATGTCAATATTCCCCATTGTTGGATCTACATTGGGCAGCTGTGATTACGAACACTACACATCTAGCACTGTTTAGCATACACATACAATGCAGTTGTACTCTAGGTGTCAGGGTGTTATCCTGGTCTCAGGACATTAGACTATGAATGGCACTATATGGGCGAAGTAGCCACTCTTGGCAGGACATCGCCACTGGTGGTAGTAGTGTGCCGGGTATAGATTGGTACAGCTAAGGTGATGGACAGCAGCGGACATTGTTTAGAAGACCGGTGTCAGATATATGTGGTGCAGCGTTCCTGCTAACAATGACAACTATCGACACCAGAGTCCATTACAATGTATTATTCACGTCTTACTGTAATAGCATGGTGCGGCTCGTATCTATGTAGTATTGTAATAGTGGTCTGTGGATAGGCAGTTGTCCTGATCCCACCATTGGCATGTGTGTTTGTCTCTGTCTGCCTGGGGACAGAAATATGCTTTTAGACTGCTCACACTCCATACAATCCCTATCACAGTCATTGGCAATGCTGATGTCACCCATCTAGAAGTACACCTCTGCGAGTGCTGTGTCCCAGTAATCTCGGTAGGGCATTCTGTAACTGTGTAATGCTGTAGTGTGATAAGGTAGTTAGGTTGGTGTTCTACACCCAGCCATGCCAACTGTGTGTATGTGTGTGTATGTGTGTGTCTCCATCTGCCTGGGGACAGAAATATGCTTTGTAGACTGCTCACACTCCATACAATCCCTATCGCTGACTTTGGCAATGCTGATGATGTCACCCACCTAGATGTACACCTCTGCAAGTGCTGTGTCCCAGTAATCTCTGTACCGCGTTCTGTAACTGCGTAATGCTGTAGTGTGATAAGGTAGTTAGGTCTGTGTTCTACTCCCAGTCATGCCAACTGTGTGTGTGTGTGTGTGTGTGTGTGTGTGTGTGTGTGTGTGTGTGTGTGTGTGTGTTTCCATCTGCCTGGGGACAGAAATATGCTTTTAGACTGCTCACACTCCATACAATCCCTATCGCCGACTTTCACAATGCTGATGATGTCACCCACCTAGAAGTACACTTCTGCGAGTGCTGTGTCCCAGTAATCTCGATAGCGCATTCTGTAATTGCGTAATGCTGTAGTGTGATAAGGTAGTTAGGTCTATGTTCTACTCCCAGCCATGCCAACTGTGTGTGTGTGTGTGTGTGTGTGTGTGTGTGTGTGTGTGTCTCTGTCTGCCTAGGGATAGAAATATGCTTTTAGACTGCTCACACTCCATACAATCCCTATCGCCGACTTTTGCAATGCTGATGATGTCACCCACCTAAAAGTACACCTCTGTGAGTGCTGTGTTCCAGTAATCTCTATAGCGCGTTCTGTAACTGCATAACAACGTAGTGTGATAGAATAGACAGGTAGGTGTTCTATTCCAAGGCATGACAGTTGTGTTAGTTTGGCAGTCATATCCTATGTGTTGGTGTCTGTGAGTGTCTTGCTACTGGATGTGTTGAGGAGCGTGTTTTGTTGTTTTCCTATATAGTGGCCGTAAATGTCACAATCGGCCAAGAGACTGGGTTGGCAAGACATACCCATACATTCGCCAATATGACTGGTGAGTAATGTCAGCAGCCCTAATCTTACCCTGAATACAGTCTGAACCCGTGTTATGCACGGAAACACACTTGCCTTGATATTAACACCAGTACATAATGCAGGAGGCGCATGTGTTCTCCTTTTCATGCTTGTCTAATGCTTTGGTGTCACGTGGATCGCTGTTGAGATATATATTCTCTATCTACGTGTGTGTGTGTGTGTGTGTGTGTGTGTGTGTGTGTGTGTGTGTGTGTGTGTGTGTGTGTGTGTGTGTGTGTGTGTGTGTATATGTATATATATATATATATATATATATATATATATATATATATACATATATATATTTGTGGACATTAGCACACATAAATCTACATGATGGAATACATGTCCTATACTGTTGAATGCCTGTGCTGGATGATCTGTACGTGATAACCTCTGATGTATGTATATTTGCCATGGCTTAGTGGTAAATCACATCATCTGTGGTGTGCAGGGTCCTGGTTTCAAGCCTTCCAGTGGCCGGTTGTTTTGTTGCTGGGAAGAACAAGGGACACTGAATACGGTGATAGTAAGGTGCTTTTAACCAGTTGTGTGCGGGTCTGTGCGACAGTAAGCAGTGGTTACTTTTGGGGAGGCTCAGTATGGGTCATGTAACTATGCATTAGAAGACAATACTATGCAAACAAGGTGGAAAATAGTGAATCCCGTTAATCACCTGGGTGTGATGCAGGTCCCAAGAGTGTATGTGTATAGATAGCCGGGTGCAGGACTCGAATATATGTGAAATCATGGGGGGGGGGGGTGTCAGGCATACTGTACGTGGATTGGAGCCCTGTGTCTCGGGATTGCTCCTAGCTTAGCATGCCTAAGCTAGGGGTGTGTCTATACCTGCCTAGTGCAATTGGGAGGGACAAGGGCAGTAGGAGAGTAATCAAGGTGAACTAGCTGGGAAAACAGGTGATGTGTATCAGAATCAGCAGATTACAGGCCCAGCAGACCAGCCCAGCCCAGAACACTATGATAAAGGGAGCAAACACCTTTCCCTCAGTTATTTCCACACTCTACACCACCGGTGTATACATGCGGGGAAATTTTACCAAAATAAACTACGACATGAGAAGGGCTGCAGCAAGCAACATAGACCAACATGTGCAAAAGGCTGAGGGTGGTGAGGATGTGAATGCTGCCAAACAACCCTCAGTGAGGAGACAGAGAAGAGTGTACAGACCCAGGGTAACCTACCAGGGGCTACATGAGCTGGAGATAGTGGAGCGCGATAGGAGGGACAGAGCCCTCCTATAGCAGAATGTTGTGCTGTGCCGGCCCCACCTGACACATCGAACAGGCCAAGGGGAACACATCCCAGTGGATACCAAGGTATGTGTAGGCCTAGGTATACTAGCCACAGGTACCTCCCAAAGCACAACTGGGGATATCATGGGGATCTCACAGGCATCTGCATCCGGGGTATTCCACCAGTTCCTGGATGCAATGTCAGCACATGCCAGTGAGCACGTAAATTTCCTCAACACACATGAGGTGTTGACCCGCAATATGCGTCTCTTCCACCAAATGGCAGATTACCCTTGGGTAGTGGGTGCTATAGCCTGCACGCACATATGAATCAAAGCACCACCCAGTGAGCAGGGTAGGGCGTACATTAACCACAGGGGCATCCCCTCCATCAACTGCCAGGTCGTATGTGATGCCCAGGGCATTATACTGAATGTGTGTGCTGGCTGCCCTGGAAGCTATGACGGTTCCGATATATGGCATCTGACACAGCTGTACCACAGCTTTGCCACTATGGCCATCCCCTACAGTCACCAAGTGGGGGATGCTGGGTACCCACTGGAGCCGTGGCTGATTACACCCATCAGAAATGCACACACAACTGAACAACAATGCCATAATGAGGCACACGCACAGGCCAGACATATAATAGAGCATGTGTTTGGGATGCTCAGGTCACGGTTCCGGTGTCTGGACACATCCGGTGGAGCCTTGCATTATTCACCAGCTACATGCACCCAAGTTGTTATGGTATGTGCTATGCTACACAATATGATCCTGCGGAAACAGCTGCAGCAGGAACAGCATGGGGCAGGGCCACACAGCCCCCCACCAATGCCAAGGCCTGAACAGGCACAGAGTGACTCGGAGGAGAAACTACCTGAGCCTGTCCCAGTAGGCGGAAAGAGGCGTGCTCAGTATGACCTGGCCTTGGCAAAGAGGCAACACATAGCATATACACTAACACAGTAGGGACCCAGGGAATGTCACCCTCTCTGACTTGCACAGACAGTAAAAGGGATGTCAAACATGACACTACCTGTGCTCAGCCATGTATAAGGAGTGCACTATGTGCATCTGACATAGGCAGCCCTCCAGCACCATCCTCAGGTCTGGCACACCCTCAGGGTAAGTTAATGAACCTACCAATTGGCAGATGTATTAGAATGTGTTGGTACCTGTAGCTATGGTATGGATGTGAGCATGCAAGGGAATTCGGTGTCCAAATGTTAAGGCAGTAAACAGTAGATGTCCAAAGTGACACCATGACATCTGCAGCACATAAGGGGGTCACCATAGTAGCCAGTAGTACACAGGGTGTCATAACCCACTGCGGGCAATGGGCTGAGCATCATGTGTGTCCATACAGCCCACACAAGTCTCAGCCTGCTGGACAGGTGTAGACCATCACAAAAAAATGCTGAACTATGGCCTC